>NC_044996.1:35321875-35621875 GCF_008728515.1 Papio anubis
ATGTGGTGTTGAACTTCTGAGCTCAAGTGATCCTCCCACCTTGGTCTCCCAAAGTGCTGGGATTTCAGGCGTGAACCACCATGCCCAGCCAAACTTCTGTTTTTTGTTTTTTTTTTTGAGACGGAGTCTCGCTCTGTGGCCCAGGCTGGAGTGCAGTGGCCGGATCTCAGCTCACTGCAAGCTCCGCCTCCTGGGTTTACGCCATTCTCCCGCCTCAGCCTCCCGAGTAGCTGGGACTACAGGTGCCCGCCACCTCGCCCGGCTAGTTTTTTGTATTTTTTTTAGTAGAGACGGGGTTTCACCGTGTTAGCCAGGATGGTCTCGATCTCCTGACCTCGTGATCCGCCCGTCCCGGCCTCCCAAAGTGCTGGGATTACAGGCTTGAGCCACCGCGCCCGGCCCAAACTTCTAATATATTTATACTTATATCTACCATCTGATTCTGTGCTTTCTATTTGTCCCATTTTTCTGTTTCTTTTTATCTTCTTCTTTCTAGAATTCTGTTAAATGTTGTGGGCATTTGTTTTTTTGGCCTTTTTTCATAACAAGAGCATGTTTTATCTTTTGTAAACTAGGCATAATGCTATAATAGTGCCTACCACAGGGTTTATTGTAAAGATTAAATGAGATGAAACTGACATAAAATGTTTAGCCAGTGCCTAGCACATAGTAATCACTAATAAATGGGAACTATTATTAGAATTTCTAGTACTCTTTCATCTTTACAGTTCCCTTGTCTCTTGCGGTTCCGCTTCTGTTGTTCTCCTTTCTGCTGACATTGTCCCATTTGTTCTTAGTCCTTTTTCTTTCATTTCTCCTTTATTGCCACTCAATTTCCTGTTTCCTCTTACCCTTTCATCCCCAGGCAAGCTACATGCACAAGCTGCAATGATGAAGCCCTTTTTGGGGAAGAGAGTCAATGTAAAGGGTCTTGGTGGCACAGCAGGGACAGGGTCAGGGAGGAGTGCCTCGTCTACTGATCCCCACTCCACAAGCTGGCAAAGGTACACATAGTCAACGCTGGGTGCCATTCCTGGCTGGCCATGGTGAAATTAGATCAGCTGGGATCACCGGTTTTTATGAATGAGTTTAAAGGCCATAGCGTTCACCAACTAGGATACAGTTGAATTCCTTAGCACCTTCACATATGAAGGATAGCCGGATCCTCACTCTCTACTCTCAAGAAAGAGCTCCGCTGTGCCACTGTGGGGGAGTGGGTCTCACCTCACTAGGAATTTGTGTATGCACAGGCCAGAGCCTGGAAAGAGGAACCATTTGTACTCAAACACATTGTGGTCAGAGGAAAATTTTGTCATCATTGTTGTGACAGAGCCACAACTAAATTTAACAAGCTGTGTATTTTTGTTTCCTTCATGATGCATGGAGAAAGCAAAACATTTTGTTTCCAAAAAAGCAAAAACTCTTCAAACAAAACAACAAAACAACAACAACAAAAAGCCTTCTTCTAATTTGGTATTTGATTGCTGTAGAGATTCCTTTCTCTAGTTGCTTTAGATTTTGCTTTTTCATGTCCTTTGTAGCATGACGTACTTTCAAGATTCATTGTGTCACTGGAGGAACATTGGCACTTGGTGGAGTTTTGGGTGCTTTTCTGTTTTCGGGTGGTTTCCACACTTGGATTGAAATAAACAGAGGTGCCGAACTTCCATATTTCAGTCGAGTCTCACGACAATTTGAGAGTCCAATATTTTGATGACAACAACTCAGCATATGCTATCATTCTTCACAGTAAAGTTTAAATAGACACTGTTGGTAATTTTTGAAATTTCTTTATTACAGAACTACAATGTCAACTTACAATGTAGATGAAATGCAATATATTCCTGATGAAATGCAATATATTTCTGACTGCTAGCATCTACAATAACAAAATGCCTCTATATTATTCAGAAGTTCTAAGAAACAAACTCTATATAATCTATCATATCTATCTTTATCAAAGACAATGATACTGCGAGCATAGAAACAGGAGCAGTTTGGTTTCTTGCAATCCACAGAAAAGATTTGAGGAGCAGAAGATGAATGAACATACATGGGAGACCAACACACAGGGATGCAGAGTGAAACACATATAGGAGGTGGAGTTTTAGGAAAGGAGACGAGAGAGACAGAGAGAGAGAAAGTAGGGAATGAGAGGGGGAGAGAGATGAACAGGAGAGAGGGTCTTCCACTATTAGTAGCCAGATAAATATTTGATTTGAAGTGACTCTGAGGGGGTTTTACCTCCCCTAGTATGCTGTAGACCAGTGGCCCTGAAATTTTTGATCTCGAGACCTCTTTAAAGTTTCAAAAATTATGGAAGACCTGATTCCTGCTTTCTTTCCCTCTCTCCCACAGGTATTCATCCCCAGAGCACTCCTTACTTAACCACCTGTCTCAGAGTTTTCTTCCTGGGGAACCTCAGCTGTGACAACTGTCCAGCACAATGCCTGTCATATTAATGCTTAAATGACTGCAGCAATTAGTTTCTTCACTCGCAAATGTACTGGACTTTAAACAAACTAAGTTAAACAATTTTTAGACACGTAAGGATTATTTATTTTGTAAACACATTTTTTTAATTTAATTTTTTTTTTTTTTTTTTGAGACGGAGGCTCGCTCTGTCGCCCAGGCTGGAGTGTAGTGGCGCGATCTCGGCTCACTGCAAGCCCTGCCTCCCGGGTTCACGCCATTCTCCTGCCTCCACCTCCCAAGTAGCTGGGGCTACAGGCGCCCGCCACCACGGCCGGCTAATTTTTTGTATTTTTAGTAGAGATGGGTTTTCACTGTGTTAGCCAGGATGGTCTCGATCTCTTGACCTTGTGATCCGCCCCCCTCAGTCTCCCAAAGTGCTGGGATTAAAGCCGTGAGCCACTGCGCCTGGCCGTAAATAAATTCTTGAATTCTCTCAAGGTATTTAACTGATAATATGATTTATTAAAAATAAAGTAAAACAGACCAAAAAACAAGGTATAATCATTAGGGAAATGCAAACCAAAACTACAATGAGATACCACATCGCACCATTAGGTTGGTTTGGCTATTATCAAAAAACAGAAGATAACAAGAGTCATACAGGATATAGAAATATTAGAATCTTTGTGCACTGCTGATGGGAATGTAAAATGGTGCAGCTACTATGGATAACAGAATGGAGGTTCCTCAAAAAATAAGAGAGAATTGTCATATGATCCAACGACTACATTTCTAAATATACAACGAAAAGAATTGAAAGCTGGAACTTGAACAGATATCTGTACACCCATGTTCATAGCAGCACTATTCACCATAGCCACACGATGAGAACAACCCAAATGCCCATCGGTGAATGAATGCATAAACAAAATGTGGTATCCACATACAATGGAGTGTTATTCAGCCTTAAGGAGAGAAATTCTGACACATGCTACAATGTGAACTTTGCAGACATTATGCTAAGTGAAATAACCCAGTCACAAAAAGACAAATACCATATTATTCTTCTTAAATAAGGTACCTAGAATAGTCAGATACACAGACACAGAAAGTAGAATAGTGGTTACAAGGGGCTGTGAGAGGGGAAATGAGGAGTTATTTTTTAATGCATACAGAGTTTTCTTTTTCTTTTTTTGGAGACAGCGTCTCACTCTGTTGCCCAGGCTGGAGTGCAGTGGCACAACCGTAGGTCACTACAGCCTCGATCTCCTGGGCTCAATAGATCCTCCCACCTCAGTCTCCTACAGATGGGTGCTGCCACACCTGGCTAATTTTGTATTTTTTGTAGAGACGGGGTTTCACCATGTTGCCCAAGCCGGTCTCAAACTCCTGAGCTCAAGTGATCCTCCTGCGTCAGCCTCCCAAAAAGTGCTGGGGTTAGCGAGGCATGAGCCACCGGACTCAGCCACATGCAGAGTTTTCAATTTGGGATGATGAAAAAGTGCTGGAGACAGATGGTGGTGATGATTGCAGAACATATGAATGTACTTAATACCATGGAATTGTACACTTCAAAATTGTTAAAATGGTAAATTTTATGTGATGTGTGTTTTACCACAATAAAAATGTACAAAATAAAATGTATAAATATGTCTGAAATCTTGCAATACATTATAAATTGGCTGCGTTCCTTTTTCTTGCCAGTTAATAGTTCATTGTATGAATATACCACCCTGAAAACATCATGCTAAGTGAAAGAAGCCAGTCACAAAAGACCATATATTGTGATTTCATTTATATAAGATGTTCAGAAGGGGCAAGTCTATAGAGACAGAAAGTAATTTAATAGTTGCCAGGGACTGGCGGGAAGACTGTTGGGGGAGGAATTAGGGAAGAGGAGTGACTGCCAATGGGCACATTAGCAAATGGGCACAAGTGTTTTTGGGGGGTTGATGAAAATGTCTTAAATTTCATTGAAATGTTCTAAAATTAATTGTGGTGATGGCTCTATAACTCAATGAATATACTAAAAACCAATGAATTCACTCCCGCCAGCAGTATCAGGCAACCATCCCGTGATGGGGTTTTTCTCTGTCGCCCAGGCTGGAGTGCAGTGGCGCGATCTCAGCTCACTACAAGCTCTGCCTCCCGGGTTCACACCATTCTCCTGCCTCTGCCTCCCGAGTAGCTGGGACTACAGGTGCCCGCCACCATGCCCGGCTAATTTTTTATATTTTTTAGTAGAGACGGGGTTTCACTGTGTTAGCCAGGATGATCTTGATCTCCTGACCTCGTGATCTGCCCGCCTTGGCCTCCCAGAGTGTGAATTCACTTCAAATCACTGAATTATATCTCAACAAAAAAGTTAATGAAAACTGAAATAATAGAAAAAACTCTTGGGGACTATCTTTCTTGATTGACCAAGGAAATTAAACTTTTTGCCTCTGTGTGGAAAGGTAGGTGGGCTTTCTTGTGTTTCTCTTCAATTGTTCAGTAAGTATGTTACAGTAGATAGCTAGTCAGGTATGAGCAGGGCAGGAGAGGGCTCCCCCGACACACACACCAGCAGTATCAGGCAACCATCCCGTGATGGTCAGGCAGTGAGTGGTTAACTGTCTTGCTAAAGTAATAATTGTGGCCAGCCATGGTGGCTTACACCTGTGATCCCAGCACTTTGGGAGGCCAAGATGGACGGATTACATGAGGTCAGAAGTTTGAGACCAGCCTGGCCAACATGGTGAAACTCCGTCTCTACTAAAAATACAAAAAAAATTAGCCAGGCGTGGTGGTGTGTACCCATAATCCCAGCTATTCAGGAAGCTGAGGCAGGATAATAGCTTGAATCCAGGAGGTGGAGGTTGCAGTGAGTCGAGATTGCGCCACTGCACTCCAGCCTGGGGGACAGAGGGACACTCTGTCTCAAAAAAAAAAAAAAAAAAAAAAAAGTAATACTTGGTCACAGCCGGTGCCAGGGAAAGAATTATCTAATTCTTTTCTCCTAATAGAAAACACCTGAAACTGGTGATCAGCAACTTCCCGATAAGGTCTCAGGAGTTGGGCGAGTGAGGAGAAGTAACACAAGACCCTAGAAGTATGCCAACCTATAAAACTCTAAGTCAAAGGTCAAACTGGGCACTTGTCTCTCAGGTCGCCTGCTTGGCTCTCTTCTGAGTATACTTTCCTTCCTTTCATTCTTACTGTAAAGCTTTTTAATAAACTTTCACTCCTGCTCTAAAACTTGCCTCAGTCTCTCCTTCTGCCTTCTGCCCGTTAGTCGAATTCTTTCTTCTGAGGAGGCAAGAATCGAGGTTGCTGCCGAGCTGTATGGATACGTTCCACCGCTAACAAGCATTTATTGAAAACCTTCTCTAGGCAAATAACACTGTTGAAGGTAAATACCGGCCTACAAAAAGATATTGTCTTTAAAAAATGGTGTCTGCCTTTTATTTTATTATATTTTTTGAGACTGAGTCTTGCTCTGTCACCCAGGCTGGAGTGCAGTGGCACGATCTCGGCTTACTGCAGCCTCCGTCTCCTGGGCTCAAGCATTTCTCTGCCTCAGCCTCCCGAATAGCTGGGATTACAGGTGCCCACCACCATGCCCAGCTTTTTACTTTTTATTTTTATTTTTAGTAGAGACGGGGTTTCACCATCTTGGCCAGGCTGGTCTTGAACTCCTGACCTCGTGATCCAACCGCCTCAGCCTCCCAAAGTGCTGGGATTACAGGCATGAGCCACCGTGCCTGGCGTTATTTTAGAGACGGAATCTCTGTCACTCAGGCTGGAGTGCAGAGGTACGATCTCAGCTCACTGCAACCTCCACTTCTTAGTTTCAAGTGATTCTCCTGCCTCAGCCTCCTGAGTAGCTGGGATTACAGGCATGTGCCACCATGTCTGGCTAATTTTTGTATTTTTGGTAGAGACGGAGTTTCACCATGTTGGCCAGGCTGGTCTCAAACTCCTGACCCCAGGTGACCACCCACCTTGGCCTCCCAAAGTGTTGGAATTACACGCAAGAGCAACCATGCCCATCTCCTGTCTGCCTTTTAGAAGCTTGCTCTCTGATTAAGGAGATAGGCCATACACACTACATGAAATGAGATCAATTTAGGCAATGCCACATTGGAATTCAAATCTCAACTCATGCTAATGATTCCACTTGCCACACAACAATAACCAAAAGTATTATTGCCATAAAATTAGTGATTCTGAAAATAAGATTTCATAGTAGTTTAAGAGCAAGAGCTTTGGAGCCAGACTGCCTGGTAGAAATCCTGGCCGCCCCCGCCCCCGAACCCCTTAGTAGCCATGTGACTTTTGCAAGTTACTTCTCTGTGCCTCAGCTTCCTTCTTTTGAAAATGGGGATGATAATGAAAACAGTGGCACCTACTTCAGAGGGTAGTTGTGAGAATTAAATGTGTCAATACATAATCCTAGCACTTTGAGAGGCCAAAGTGGGAGAATTAGTTTGAGTCCAGGAGTTCAAGACCAGCCTGGGCAACATATCAAGACCTCGTCTCTGCAAAAAAAAGTTAAAAAATTAGCCAAGCCTGGTGGCGCATGCCTATAGTCCCAGCTCCCGACTGGGAGGCTGAAGCAGGAGGATCGCTTGAGCCCAGGAGTTTGAGGTTACAGTGAGCTATGATTGCATCACTGCACTCCAACCTGGGCAACAGCAAGACCTTGTCTCGAAACAAGAAAAACAAACTGTGTTAATGTATGTAAAGCTCTCAGAATAGGGCCTGGCACATATCAAACACTTAATAAAAGTGTTGGTTATTGTTATTTCCAGAAAACAGTGGGCGGTCCCTTTGACAAATATTGACTATTAATTCAGTGAAAAATCTGAAACATACACTCTAAAGATACTTCCTTACGGAGCTGTGACCTTTTTGACAGATTTCGACAGTACCTATGGCAAGGTGTCATCCAGAAATGGCATAGTATTACTGGCTTGGGGTATCTTGAATGTCCATGTCCTGACTAGGCACAATGTAGTGGTTCAATAAGTACTAGAAATCGATAATACATTTTAGATCAAAATGTTAACATTTCTAAATGATGGGATTATGTAGTTCTTTGCTATTTTCTATTTTTTTCAAAATGACTGGATTACTTCTTTTATATTTTTACTGTTAATATTTCAAGTATACAGAAATGTGTAGAGACCAACGTATGAACACAGATATACCCCCTACTTGGTTTTAACCTTGTTGTTGCCTTTTAGAGTCGAGGTCTGGCTATGTAGCCCAGGCTGCAGTGCAGTGTCCATTCACAGGAACAAATATAGCTCACTATATAGCCTTGAACTCCTGGGCTCAAGCCATCTTCCCACCTCAGCCTCCCCAGTAGCTTAGACTACAGGTGCCAAACTGTGCCTGACTGTAGCTTTATCAAACTGTAACCTTATGCTATATTTCCCTGAGTTTCCTTTCTTTTTAAGAATGAAAATATAGAGTTGACACCCTTGCCAGAGTCTGTCCTACCCCATATCTCCCTAGATATTCATTATCTCAAATATTTTTATACTATTACTACAATGAGGGTGTCCATAAAGACTACAGGATTGTTACACATATTTTAAAATTATATACCAATGGTAATATGTACATATCATCTCCAAATTTGCCTTTTTCAGCATTTTGCTTGTGACACTCATCTATATTGATACATATTTCTAGTTCATTCATCTTCCTTGTAGAATAATCCAGAGTATGTATGTTGACTTATATACATTCTCCTGGTGGGGGGCATTTATATTGTTTCCTTTTTTTTTTTTTTTTTGTTATTACAAATAGGGCTGCATTTTTTTTTTTTTTTGAGATGGAGTCTCACTGTCACTCAGGCTGGAGTGCAATGGCGCAGTCTCAGCTGACTGCAACCTCCGCCTCCCAGGTTCAAGTGATTCTCCTGCCTCAGCCTCCTGAGTAGCTGAGATTACAGATGCCCACCACCACACCCGGCTGATTTTTTGTATTTTTAGTAGAGAGATTTTTACCATGTTGATGAGGCTGGTATCGAACTCCTAACCTCAGGTGATCCACCTGCCTTGGCCTCCCAAAGTGCTGGGATTACAGGGATTACAGGTGTGAGCTGCGGTATCCAGCCAAGGGCTGCATATTCTTGAGCACACATGCAAAACTCTCTCCAAGTATCCTTCTAGAAGTGAGTTGCCCAGGTTGGGCCAGCCATAGCAAACCCTGTTTCACTAAAAATACAAAAATTAGCGTGGTGGCACACATTCAGTCCCAGCTACTCGGGAGACTGAGGCAGGAGAACCTCTGAACCCAGGAGGCAGAGGGCGCAGTGAGCTGAGATCACACATCAAAAAATTCCTGAAGCCTAGCAACAGGGTAGACTCCATCTCAGCGCAAAACAAAAAACAAAAACAAAGTGAATTGCATCTTTTTTTTTTTTTTTTTTTGAGATTTGAAACGGGTTTGTTGCCCAGGCTGGAGTGCAGTGGCCGGATCTCAGCTCACTGCAAGCCCTGCCTCCCGGGTTCACGCCATTCTCCTGCCTCAGCCTCCCGAGTAGCTGGGAGTACAGGCGCCCGCCACCTCGCCCGGCTAATTTTTTTTGTATTTTAGTAGAGACGGGGTTTCACCGTGTTAGCCAGGATGGTCTCGATCTCCTGAACTCGTGATCCGCCCGTCTCGGCCTCCCAAAGTGCTGGGATTACAGGCTTGAGCCACCGCGCCCGGCCGTGAGTTGCATCTTCAACTTCACTAGATATTGCCACATTGCCCTATAATTTGGTTGTACTCTCCCCAGCAGTGCCTGGAAGTTTCCATCACTTCACAGCCTTGCCAAAATTGATTATTTGTTGTGCTTTAAAACGTTTTGCCAAAAAAAAAAAAAAAAAGAAAGAAAGAAGAAAGAAAGAAAAAGGAAAGAAAGAGAGATAAAACAACAACAACAAAAAGAGAAGGAACCAGCAAAAAAGAAAACAAAAAACAGTTTTGCCAATTTGATGGATGTAAATTGATATGTACGGCACTTACAGTGTTGCCTGATGCATAGTAGGGACTCAATAACGGCAAAGTTATCATTTTAATTAACATTTCCATACTCAGTATGGAGGTTGTGCACCTTTTAATTTGGTTGTTGGTCATTCAGGTTTCCTCCTCTGCGAAACTCCTCTTTATGTTCTTTCCCCATTCGTTTTTTTTTTTTTTTTTTTTAAACCAGATTGCCTGTCTTTTAACTTATTGAATTATGGGGTTCTTTATGTTTTCTTACACTAATCCCTTGTTGTTTATGTAGTCTGTGGCATTGTCTGTAACTTCATTTATGGTGTCTTTTGTCATTCAGAAGTGTATTTTTCATTTTAATACACTCAGATTTATCTTCTCCCTCTTTGGGTGGTGCTTTTTATATCCTGCTTTTAAAAAAATATTCTCCATTAGGGATTATGGATTCTCTATTTTTCTGCCCAGAACTCAGGCCTAGGCAGGAAACCAATGGACATGATTTTTCTTTTTCTTTCTTTCTTTTTTTTTTTTTTTTTTTTGAAACAGAGTCTCGCTCTGTTGCCCAGGCTGGAGTGCAGTGGCACAATCTCGGCTCACTGCAACTTCCGCCTCCTGAGTTCAAGCAATTCTCCTGCCTTGGCCTCCCAAGTAGCTGGGATTACAGGCGCCCGCCACCACGCCTGGCTACTCTTTGTATTTTTAATAGAGACAGGGTTTCACCATATTGGTCAGGCTAGTCTCAAACTCCTGACCTTAGGTGATCCACCCACCTCGGCCTCCCAAAGTGCTGGAATTACAGATGTGAGCCACCCCTCTGCCCCAAGTCTGACATGATTTTTTTCTAATTCACCATTTCACTGAGGGAAAGGGTAATTGAAGATCCAGGCTTTATATGGGTTCTTGGTTCCAGGGCCTTGGCTTTTCTCTCTGTGTATTCATCGTATTGGTTAGTATTAGGTTCAGCTGAGAGAAACAGAGCTCTAAAACAATAGTGGCATGAACAAGAGGAAAATTGATCTCTCATGAAGCAGTCCAGAGAACGGCAGTCCAAAGCCAGTGTGGACTGTTTGTCCTCATAATGCTCTCAGGCACTGCAGCCTCCTTTGATCTTGTTGTTCTACTGTATATGACCTCTATTTCTCAGGTCATCTCACGGTCCAAGATGGCTCCTCCAGCTCTAGGCTTCACTTTCACATTCCAGCTAACAGGAAAAACTAAGGAGTCAAGAAGAAAGGAACATGGCAGCTATCTTTTAAGGGAGATTCCCAGTAGCTTCTACATGAAATTTGCTTTTACATCCCCTTGGTCAGAGGTTAGTCGCCGTGGTCATTACTCTGGGTAGCCATGTATACAGTTAAAAATCAGTAGTTCTATTTCTGTGGATGTGGAGGAGGAAGGGTGTTAGAAAATAACTAATAGTCTTGGGCTGGGTGCAGTGGCTTACACCTATAATCCCAGCACTTTGAGAGGACAAGTCAGGCAGATCACCTGAGGTCAGGAGTTGGTTGTTATTGAGGTCTATTTCTCTCAACTGTGTCTCTACTAAAAATACTAAAATGAGCCAGGCATGGTGGCGTATGCTTGCAATCTTAGCTACTCGGGAGACTGAGGCAGGAGAATCGCTTGAACCCAGAAAGTGGAGGTTGCAGTGAGCTGAAATTGCACCACTGGGTGACAGAGCGAGACTCTGTCTCAAAAAGAAAGACAGAGAGAGAGAGAGAGAGAGAAGGAAGGAAGGAGAGAAGGAAGGAAGGAAGGAAGGAAGGAAGGAAGGAAGGAAGGAAGGAAGGAAGGAAGGAAGGAAGGAGGCCTGGCATGGTGGCTAATGCCTGTAATCCCAGCACCTTGGGAGGCTGAGGCGGGCGGATCATGAGGTCAGGAGATCGAGACCATCCTGGCTAACATGGTGAAACCCCATCTCTACTGAAAATACACAGAATTATCTGGGTGTGGTGGCAGACACCTGTAGTCTTAGCTACTTGGGAGGCTGAGGCAGGAGAATGGCGTCAACCCGGGAGGCGGAGCTTGCAGTGAGCTGAGATTGGACCACTGTACTCCAGCCTGGGCGACAGAGCGAGACTCCGTCTAAGAAAGAAAGAGAGAGAGAGAGAGAAAGAAAGAGAGAGCAGAACTAATAGTCTTGGCCACAGGGTTTGAATCTCAAATCACCAGATCACAGTTCACCTGCATATCCCTCTAGTTTTCAGTTCCTTCATCCTTTCTGGGCTCTACTTTTCTTGCACTTAGTTGTGCCTTTCATTTATCCATTCATTCAACAAATATTTATTGAGCATCTACTATGTGCTGTAAGCTGTTTTAGGAGCTGAAGATACAGCAGTGAACAAGATGAAAGTCCTGCCCTCATTGAGCATACATTCTAGTTGGGGGTTTTGAAACAGACCATAATCCAGAAAATGTAATACTATGATGTCAGAGGGTGTGAACTGGTATGGAGAAAAATAAAGCAGGTTAAGTGGATGGGCGGTCCTGGGAGTGGGGTGAGTGGTTATTTTTTTTTCAGGCAAGGCTTCTATGGATGAGGCGACATGTGAGTCGAGACCTAAAATGAGGAAGAAAGGTATGGTATCATTTTGGGCAAGAGCATTCTAAATGGAGGTAAGAGCAAGTACAAATGGTCTGAGGTCAAAGTGGACATGGTGTGTACAAGGGACAATAAGGAGGCCTGAGTGACTGGAGTGGAGTGGGACAGGGATAGCAGCTGTTCTCCAGAGGCAGCAAAGTGCCAGATTAGCCAGGGCTTCATAGCCTTTTGCGATTACTTGGAATGAGAAGAGAAGCCATTGGAGGATTTGGACAAAGGCATGACTTAATCTGCCTTATGTGTTGTTTTTTTAAAACTTGAGACAGGGTCTAGTTCCGTTGTCCAGGTTGCAGTGCAGTGATGCAAGCTCAGCTTACTACAACCTCCACCTCCTGGGCTCAAGCAATCCTCCCACCTCAGCCTCCCAGTAGCTGGCACTACAGGCATACCAACACACTTGGCTAATTATATATATATATATATAGTGTGTGTGTGTGTGCGCGTGTGTGTGTGCGCGTGTGTGTGTGTAGAGATGGGGTCTCACCATGTTGCCTAGGCTGGTCTGGAACTGCTGGGCTCAATCAATCTGCCCAACTTGGCTTCCCAAAGTGCTGGGATTACAGGTGTGAACCACTGTGCCCAGCCTGCATTATGTTTTAAATGATCACTTTGGCTGTTGAGTTAAGAATAGACTCTAAGGTAGTAAAGAGTGGATGTAGGAAGATAAGTTAGAAGCCTACTGTGGTTGGCTAGGCATGAGATAAAAAGTATATTTTGAAGGCAGAGACACAAATATTTAGTGAAGGATTAGATACAAGGTATGAGAGAAAGAGAGGCTAACGCAACTCCTAGGTTTCTGGTCTGAGCAATTAATTGAGTGGTGACACCATTTATTGACATGGGGAATTCTGGGAAAAGAACAGGCTTGTGGGATAGATTGTGAGTACTGTTTTCGTCAAGGTAAATTTGAGATATGCAATGGGAAAGGTCATAATACAATTGGGCATAATTTTTTTTTTTTTTTTTGAGATAGAGTATTACTCTGTCACCCAGGCTGGAGTGCAATGTCACAGTCTCAGCTCACTGTAACCTCTGCCTCCCGGGTTCAAGCAATTCTCGTGCCTCAGCCTCCCAAGTAGCTGGAATTACAGGTGTGAGCCACCATGCCCAGTTAATTTTTGTGTTTCTAGTAGAGACAGGGTTTCGCCGTGTTGGCCAGACTGGTCTCGAACTCCTGACCTCAAGTGATCCACCTGCCTCGGCCTCCCAAAATACTGGGATTACAGACAAGAGTTACTGTGCCTGGCCAGGCATAATATTTTTGCGTTTACAGAAATCTGGATTGGAGACTCAAATTTGGGAGCCATAAGCCTATATACATGACCATGAGATTGGATGAGATCAGGAAAGGCAGCAGGGAGGTTGGTAGATTTGGCAGTGGGAGGAGGATACTCTCTTCTGATTCCTTTTTTTTTTTTTTTTTTCAGTGCAATCAGAAAGAAGATCATTTGCTGACTGTGAGATGCAGGAGAGGAAACAAGGTTTGAGGAAAGAGGAGATGATATGAAATAACTATTTGTGATGTTACATTTTACATTTCTAGGTGTTTGTTGTGGAAAGGGTTTTTGTGTTATTCATTGAGCAAGTTTTGCTGTCATAGCTGACTTTTGTAATGAAGAAAAAGGTAATTTAATTTTATTATTATTATTTTTTGGAGATGGAGTCTACCTCTGTCACCCAGACTGGAGTGCACTGGTACGATCTTGGCTCACTGCAGCCTCGACCTTCCACACTCAGGTGATCCTCCCACCTCAGCCTCCCGAGTAACTGGGACTACAGGTGTGTGCCACCACGCTCAGCTAATTTTTTTTTTTGCATTTTTGTAGAGATGGGATTTCACCATGACTGGTCTTGAACTCCTGACCTCAAGTGATCCGCCTGCCTTGGCCTCCCAAAGTGCTGAGATTACAGGTGTGAGCCACTGCACCCGGCTAGTAATTTTAAATTGAAAGATAAGTAGATATAATCATCCTGTCCCAAATCAGGCAGAAGATGCTTTATTAAGACATTGACTGGCTGGGCATGGTGGCTCACGCCTATAATCCCAGCACTTTGGGAGGCCGAGGTGGGAGGATCACCTGAGACCAGGAGTTCGAGAACAGCTCTGGGCAACATGGTAAGACCCCCATCCCCACAAAAACATTTAAAAAGTAGAACAATAAATAAATAAAAGAAACTGATTAGACACCATAGAAAAAGGAAACAATCACAAATTTGAAATGCTTCTTTTCTTTTCTTTTTTTTTTTTTTTTTTTTTGAGTTGGAGTCTCACTCTGTTGCCCAGGCTGGAGTGCAGTGGTACAATCTCAGCTCACTGGAACCTCTGCCTCCTGGGTTCAAGCCATTCTCCTGTCTCAGCCTCCCGAATAGTTGGGATTACAGGCACCTGCCACCACGCCCAGCTAATTTTTATATATTTTAGTAGAGACGGAGTTTCAACATGTTGGCCAGGCTGGTCTGGAACTCCTGACCTCAAGTGATCTGCCTGCCTTGGACTCCCAAAGTGCTGGGATTACAGGTGTGAGCCCCAGTGCCTGGCCTGAAATGTTTCTTATATTCCAGTAATTGAATAAAATAGGAACTGGATTGGATTTCCTCTTTTTCGCCTTTACACAGAAGGAGTGACGTCAAAGAGTGGTTTACCTAATGTCTCTTGCTCGCTGTCATCATGATGTGGTGACTGTCATCATGTAGGTAGCACTAGTTCCCTTGATATTTGCCCGCTGGTCATGTTTCCAGACAAGAATGCTATTGCTGTCCAATGCCTTATTAAAGGTATAGATGGGGCAGAGGACTAGAAATTGAGGAGCAAATATCTCAAATGTCCTTGGCAGATTAGCTGGGTCTTAGCCACATGCAGATGTGCGGTTCCAAGTGAAAGCAGATCTGAATATCCAGATTGGAGACCACTGGAAAGAAGGGGCCAGACATAGTCCAGCCAACCCCTGAGGTTAGAAACAACCAGCATGCTCTCAAGTCCTGTCTCCCACTCTCTGCTTTGTAGACCCTTTCACTGGGGGTAGCTGATAGAGCACCATTTGCCCTCTCCTCCCAGGCCACAGCAGAAAATGGTGGCATGCATTAACATATTATTTATCCAGTGCCAGCTGAAGGAAGGGGAAAACTAATCTGTAACTTATGCTTTACACTATAAGGAACTTGAAAAACATGGGAAGGACATGTACTTCCATGTACCACAGTTGTAGAGGATCTTTCCTTATAGTTTTCAGTTTTGCTTAAATGTCTATGTCAGAAAGCAAAATGGGCCGAGCACGGTATTTACAGGCCAACTCCAGCACTTTGGAGGCTAAGGCAGGCAGATCATTTGAGGTCAGAGTTTGAGACCAGACGCAGCCACAGGGTGAAAGTCCAATGCCTCACCACAAAATACAAAAAAAAAAAAAAAAAAAAAAAAAAAAATCAGCCAGGCTTGTAGCCTGCAATCCCAACCACCTGAGGCTGAGGCAGGAGGCCGCTGAACCCAGATGAGAGGTTGCAGGAGCCAGGGCTGTGCCACTGCACTTGAGCCTGGTGATGAGCGAATGTGCCCTGCAAAAAAAAAAAAAAAAAAAAAGAAAATGAACAAGCACCTGAACTAAAAAATGATGTAAAGATGGATGAAGAGACCACAACCATTTGGGTGGCGGAGATCTCCAGGCTGGTGGTACCCTGTAGTCCCAGCTATTCAGGAGAGGCTGAGCCAGGAGGGATGGCTTGAGGACCAGGAGTTTGGAGACTAGCCTGAGCAAATATGGTGAAGTATGACCCTCTTCTCAAATAAAAAAAAAAAAAAGAAAAGAAAGGAGGCTATACATTTCTAACTGGGGATGGGGAAGTGAGGAGAGTGAGGATTCTAGAGCAGCAAGCTCTTCGTATACCAAATCCAGCCCACCTACTTTTGTACAACCTGTGAGCTAAGAGTGGTTTTTACATTTTTAAGTGGTTGGAAAAAACTCAAAAGAATATCTTGTAACATATGAAAATGACATGGCATCCAAATTTTAGCACTCACACAATTTGACTGGAATACAGCCCTGCCCATTTGTTACATATTGTTCAATAGCTGTTTTCATCCTGCAGCAGCAGTTGAGTAGTTGCAGCAAAGAGTGTATGGCTTGCAAAGCTTCACATATTTCTATAAATAGTCCTGTGTAGGAAAAGCCTACTGACCACTAGTCTAGGTGACTTGTAAGTTTCTGGCCAGTGTCACTGGATAGGAAAGGGCGTCCTCAACTGAGATGGAGAACAGAGGAGGAGGAGCAGGTTGAGAGGAAAGAGGAGCACGGTGATTGTGAGGTGCCTGTGGATCACCTAAGGAGAGAAGCTCAGCAAACAGCTGGGTATTAGGCACCCGAGCTCAGAGAGAGGCCCCACTGTAGATGAGTAGGTGAATATCGCCATCCTTCCACTACTCCAGAAGTGAATTTCCAAATTTCCAGAGTCTCTTCCCATTAATTTGGTAAGGGACTTAAAGCTCCAATTTTATCTTCACTCTCAGTAGTTGGTTTAGAAATAAAGTCTTACTGTCTTATAGAATCCTCAAGACATGGCACGGAGTGAATTAGGGCTTTTAAGAATTTGAGAAGCTGGAGTTATCTACAGTTTAGTCTGCCATCTTACTAGGATGTAAGGGCTTCTGGCTGTTCAAAAGCTGCAACTTTGCCTTTTCCGGTTTAAATTATACCTTAGTGCTGCAGAAAAGGCATAAGTGGATCTTCTGATTTTGGTGCTCTAGGTTGCACATAGGCAGAGGGAAGAAAACTGAAACAAAAAAGGCAGCATCTTTTTTTTTTTTTGAGACAGAGTCTTGCTCCGCTGTCAGGCTGGAGTGCAGTGGCGTGGTCTTGGCTCACTGCAACCTCCGCCTCCTGGGTTCAAGCGATTCTCCTGCCCCAGCCTCCCAAGTACCTGGGATTATAGGCACGCACCAGCATGCCCGGCTAATTTTTGCATTTTTAGTAGAGATGGGGTTTCACTATGTTGGCCAGGCTGGTCTTGAACCCCTGACCTCATGATCTACCCACCTCGGCCTCCCAAAATGCTGGGATTACAAGCGTAAGCCGTGGTGCCTGGCCAAGGCAGCATTTTTATGTTCATGAATTCACATGGATTCCTTCTGAAAACAATTGTCGTTTGTAATATAAAAAATAATAAGGCCAGGCACGGTGGCTCATGCCTGTAATCCCAACACTTTGGGAGGCCGAGGCGGGTGGATCACATGAGGTCAGGAGTTTGAGACCAGCCTAGCCAACATGGTTAAACCCTGTCTCTACTAAAAATACAAAAATTAGCCAGGAGTGGTGGCGGGTGCCTGTAATCCCAGCTACTTGGAAGGCTGAAGCAGCAGAACTGCTTGAACCCAGGAGGCGGAGGTTGCAGTGAGCCGAGATTATGCCGTTGCACTCCAGCCTGGGTGACAGAGTGAGACTCCATCTCAAAAATAATAATAATAATAATAATAATAATAATAATAACAATAATAATAAAAAATAATATTGGGGAGAGAGTTGGAAAATTACCTATCAGGTACAGTGTTTACTATTTGGGTAGCGGCTATACTAGAAGCCCACTCCCAGTACAGAATATACTCATGTAACAGACAAGCACATGTACCCCCTGAATCTAAGATACAATAGAAGCCATATCAGGCCGGGTGCAGTGGCTCACACCTGTAATCCCAGCACTTTGGAGGCCGAGACAGGCAGAACAATTGAGGACAGGAGTTTGAGACCAGCCTGGTCAACACGGCAAAACCCTGTCTCTACTAAAAATACAAAAATTAGCTGGGTGTGGTGGCACACACCTGTAATCCCAGCTACTCGGGAGGCTGAGGCAGGAGAATCACTTGAACCTGGGAGGCAGAGGTTGCAGGGAGTGGAGATCACGCTACTGCACTCCAGCCTGGGTGACAGAGTGAGACTCCATCTCAAAAAAAAGAAAAAAAGAAACAACATCAATTCCTCTGGACACCATTTATTTTTGGAAAAAAAAAAAAAAAAACTGTTTGAACACTTATCCCCAAATCATGTCATTTTAGGAAGCTTGATAACAGAGGTAGACATGGGGATTGCAAGGACCTGGGTGTGGGCCTGAAAAGGAGGCTGGGTACCATGTAGTACCATGTAGCAATTGCCTTCAGGTGTTAGTGAACTGAGTTTTTCCTCCTCCATCCTCCCGTTTTTGTTCTCTTAGATCTCTCTTCTTTTTCCCTTGATTCCTCTCAACGTGGTGGCTTGAGTGTGAACTGTTACACCAGATTCTCTGGGTTCAAATTCCAGCACTGCCACCTATTGTGTGATCTCAAACAGGTTATCTAGCTTTGCTGTGCCTTAGTTCCCCCGTTCATAAAATGAGGGATATGTGTCATTACCTAACAAAGTTGTAGTGATCATTGAAGGAGTTAATTTAGAACAGTGCTGGGCACGTATTTAAGCGTTGTACGAGTTATTAACATCACAATTCCCTTCCACACCCTCCTTTCTTTTGTCATTATTTGCTGTCCTGTGATGAGCCCACTTGAATGACTGCCTAAGCATGATTCTTGTTTTATGAATGCCACAGTTGTTGCGGTTTGCTTAGATGTGGTTCTACGTTTGAGTTAACCAGAGTAACATAAACCTCTGTGACTCAGGGGTGAGTTCTCACCTGGACAAGTTAATTCTTTGTGTTAGCCGCCTTGGTAAAAAGGTCTGTCTCTCAAACAAACAAAAAACAAAACAAAATAACCACCAAACAAGCACACTTGAACTGGGAGGGAGAGCATTTCTTGGCATGTCTAGTAAGACTCTCTTTCCATCTTCACCACGATGTCAAGATGTCTAGAAGGCACCTCCTGTGGGGAGAAGTAGGTTTATGGGGAGTAAGAAGTAGAGAGAAAAAGCAAGGAACCCACTGTCTCTGAAGTTGTACCAACCTTTTTTTAGACTAGATGTCTCGGATGCTTATCATTTTGTTTCTTCTTAGAGTTTAAAAAAGATGTTTCCTCCTCCTTTGTCTAGTATTAATTTATATTTGTTTCATAATAACATTGAACATTAGTTCCTATGTTTATTGACCACTTGAATTTTTTCTTCTGCAAATTGCCTATTCATGTCTTTTACCCATTTTCTTTCCTTTTCTTTTTTCTTTTTGAGAAGGAGTATTTTTCTGTTGCCCAGGCTGGAGTGCAGTGGCATAATCTCAGCTCATTGCAACCTCTGCCTCCAGGGTTCAAGCAGTTCTCCTGCCTCAGTCTCCCAAGTAGCTGGGATTACAGGCAGGTGCCACCACGCCCAACGAATTTTTTTTTTTTTTTTTTTTTTTTAGATGGAGTCTTGCTCTGTCACCCAGGCTGGAGTGCAGTGGCGTGATCTCGGCTCACTGCAACCTTTGCCTCCCAGGTTCACACCATTCTCCTGCCTCAGCCTCCTGAGTAGCTGGGACTGCAGGCACCCACCACCACACTCAGCTAAATTTTTTGTATTTTTTAGTAGAGATGAGGTTTCACCCTGTTAGCCGGGATGGTCTCAATCTCCTGACCTTGTGATCCACCCGACTCAGCCTCCCAAAGTGCTGCGATTACAGGTGTGAGCCACTGCACCAAGCCTACCCATTTTCTTATTGAGAAATTTCGTCTTATTGATTTGTAAGAGCTCTTTTTATAATAAGAATATTTATCCTTACCCTATCATGTATTCTACAAATATTTTACTATTATTTTCCTTTTGACTTTATAATTTTTTTTTTTTTGAGACAGTCTCGCTGTCACCCAGGTTGGAGTGCAGTGGTGCAATCTTGGCTCACTGCAAGCTCCACCTCCAGGGTTCAAGTGAATCTCCTGCCTCAGCCTCCCGAGTAGCTGGGACTACAGGCACATGCCACTATGCCCAGCTAATTTTTGTATTTTTAGTAAAGACGGGGTTTCACCATGTTGGCCAGGCTGGTCTCGAACTAGCCTCAGGTGATCCTCCCACCATAGCCTCCCAAAGTGCTGGGACTACAGGTGTGAGCCACCATGCCCAGCTTATAATCTTTTAAATTTAAATTTTATATGATCAAATTTATTAATTGCTTTTCCTTTTGACTTCTGGTTTTTAAGTCTTCTTTAGAAAGACTTTCCTCACCTCAAGACTGCACATATTGTAATCTATGCCCAGTTTTAGTTTTTAAATGATCTTGTCTTTTACATTTAAATCTCTAATCAATTTGAAATTATTTTTGTGTAGAGATCCCTCAAATTTTGTGCATAAGGCCGGGTGCAATGGCTCATGCCTGTAACCTCAGCACTTTGGGAGGCCGAGGTGGGTGGATCATTTGAGGTCAGGAGTTCCAGACCAGCTTGACCAACATAGTGAAATCCCATCTCTACTAAAAAATACAAAAATTAACCAAGAGTGGCAGTACGCACCTGTAATCCCAGCTACTGAGGAGGCTGAGGCAGGAGACTCGCTTGAACTCAGGAGGTGGAGGTTGCAGTGAACTGAGATCGTGCCACTACACTACACTCCAGCCTGGGCAACAGAGCGAGACTCCGTCTCAAACAACAAAAAAAAGGTGCAAATGCTTAGCTAATTATTCCAGCACCATTTATTGAATAATGTCAACACTGTTATTTCTTGAAATACAATTTTTTGAGACCGAGTTTTGTTCTTGTTGCTCAGGCTGGAGTGCAATGGCACGATCTTGGCTCAGTGCAACCTCCGCCTCCCAGGTTCAAGCAATTCTCCTGCCTCAGCCTCCTGAGTAGCTGGGATTATAGGCTTGTGCCACCATGCCCAGCTAATTTTTAGTATTTTTAGTAGAGATGGGGTTGCCCCATGTTAGCTGGTTTTGAACTCCTGACCTCAGGTGATCCACCCATCTCGGCCTCCCAAAGTGCTGGGATTATGGGTGTGAGCCACTGCGCCTGGCCGAAATACAACCTTTATCATGTATATTTTTATATACATACAGATTCTGTGTCCTATTACATCCTTCTGCCTATTTCTGTATTAGTAAATGTCTAATTTATTTTTAGTTTTAATTTTTATGGGTAAAATGTTCAATTTTAATTAGCTACATTATTCATTTTAATGTCTGCCAGGGCAAGCTTCTGCTCCTTATTCCTGTTCTTTGGTATTTTCTTAGCTATTTTTACATCTTGATTCCTTCTGATAAATTTTATTTTTTATTTTAATTTTCCTTTTTTTTGAGACAGAGACTTGCTATGTTGCCCAGGCTAGTCTTGAACTCCTGGCCCCCAGCCATCCTTCCACCTCGGCCTCCTGAGTAGCTGGGACTACAGGTGCTTCTGATAAATTTTATAATCATTTTGCCAAGTTAAAAAAAAAAAATCCTGGCCAGGTGCAGTGGCTCATGCCTGTAATCCCAGCACTTTGGGAGGCCGAGGCAGGTGAGTCACAAGGTCAGGAGTTCAAGACCAGCCTGGCCAACATGGTGAAACACTGTCTCTACTAAAAATACAAAAATTAGTCGGATGTGTTGGCATGCACTGTAATCCCAGTCACTGGGGAGGCTGAGGCAGGAGAATCGCTTGAAACCAGGAGTCGGAGGTTGCAGTGAGCCAAGATTGCGCCACTGCACTCCAGCCTGAGTAACAGAGCAAAACTCCATCTCAAAAATAATAATAATAATAATAATAATAATAATAATAATCCTTCTGGGATTTTGACTAGGGTGGCATTGAATTGACAGATATTAAGGAGAGAAGTCACATATTTATAATTCTAACAAACTATGTCTCTCCATTGATTTGGGAGTTTATGTTTTTGTCCTTCAGTAGACAAGTCCTCCCGACTTACTGCTTCTCCTTCAGGGCTAATAACTTAGAGGTCTTAGGTTTTGTTTTATTAAATAAACTATACTGCTTCATAGGTGGTAGTAGCAATCAAATTGTAATTGTTTGGCCTAGTTAACTTGGATGGTTTCTAGTAATGAGAAAGCCTTTACTTCACCAGAAAGTGAAAGGGATAGCCACAGAGATCATGAAGCAGACCTTGAGCACCTTCAGGTTCTTGAGTATGGCCAACCTGCAGATGAAGTGCAGAGTTAGGAATGAAGGTTGAGCAGACCACCACTACCTGTGGCATGCAAACATGTGAGGGGGCAGACAGTTGTAAATGAGGGTATAAACAGCTATTAGTTGGAGAGATCTCCCAGTGGATTTATTGGTGGGTTGACCAGCAAAAGCTCCTTGAGGACAAACCAACTGGTGGAGTAGCCATCACACATTCCAGTGAGGCAGGTGTTCCTTCTAAGCCATTGTTTTTCAACATCTGCACTACTGATAGCAGAGGCCAGGTGAGTTTTTGTTGTAGGAGGCTAGGTGTGCATAGTACGATGTTTAAAAGCATCCCTGGCCTCTACCCACCAGGTGTCAGTGGCAACCTCTTTGCCCCAGTTGTGACAACCAAAAATGTCTCCAGTCATTGCTAAATGTTCCCTAGGGGGTAAAATCATCCCCAGTTAAGAACCCCTCCTCTAAGATCTCAGGGATAACGGAGCAAACAACCAAAAAAGTGAGCATGTGGGGTCAGTCGGTAGGATGACAGTGGTAAGGGTGGGGAGTCTAGGTAGTTCAGTCTTGGCCAGTTGGCCTCCCAGAAAGGGGAAGTGAAAGATACCCTACCCTCATTGGGCCACATCTTGGTAGAGGGGGTGGAGTAGCTGACTTCCTAAGGATGTGCCAACATCAGAGTAGGAGGAGGAAGAAGCAGAACAGGGGCAGAAACTAACTTACTCATATTTATCTGAAGGAAGACATCCTTGCTGAGGTAAATCTTCCAGGAAGAGAGACTGAAGGTAGAGAGGGAGCCAACTCAGAGAACAATTTTAGATTTTGGGTGGAGGGAAGGAAATTACAGTAAGTTCCACCTCACAACATTTATCTAATGGAGAAGACTCATCAGATCCTAACTAAACGTGTCTTTCCAAGTTGCAGCATCTGCAGTGACTTGCTAAAATGCCCTTTGGTGAGATGAGCTGGAGTTACACGTCATGATTGTGGAAATTGATTCAGCCAGGAAGTGGACACTGGGAAATTGTCTTGAGGTGCACAGTATAGGAATGTGAGGGTGCTCCTGGAAAGATAAAGCAACTAAGGTGTCAGGGAGGACAGGGCCTAGGAGAGTGCTGAGAGATAGTGGTCAGTGCTTTACTAGAAAGCAACGAAAAGGTAGACCTCAACTCCAAGCCCCATTACCTAAAGTGAAAATGAAATGTCTTCAAATAAGATTGGTTGGGCCAAGTTTCCCTTAAAGGATGTCTGTAGTTACAGAGAAATGGGTAGGAGGTGTGGAAGGGGAACTCCAAAAACCTTTCTGATCTACTTGAGAGCCATAAAGTAGCAATCTGTGAATGGTGACAGGGCAATCCAAATGAGGGGAATAAATTAAACTCAACTGTAGGAGGCTGTGTATGAGAGGCTCTCTATGGAGGGAATACTGAGCAAGTCCCACTAGTTGAATTTCAAATCCAGAACCACTTTCTGTGTAGTTCTGGTAGTGTAACAAAGCCAAAGGAAGTGCCAGTAAGCAGAGAATTCCTATAGTTAGGTGGCACATGGAAATCTTCATTGATCCTCATATGCATATGAAAGCCATAAGGATAAGCCACTGGCTTTGTTCAAGAAGACAGACACAGGGCCGGATGCGGTGGCTCACACCTGTAATCCCAGCACTTTGGGAGGCTGAGGTGAGTGGATCACTTGATATCAGGAGTTCGAGACCAGCCTGGCCAACATGGTGAAACTCCATCTCTACTAAAAATACAAAAATTAGCTGGGCGTGGTGGCGCGTGCCTGTAGTCCCAACTACTTGGGAGACTGAGGCACGAGAATCACTTCAACCCGGCAGGTGGAGGTTGCAGTGAATGGAGGTCATGCCACTGCACTCCAGCCTGGGCGACAGAAAGAGACTCCATATCAAAACAAAACAAAACAAAACAAACAAACAAACAAAAAAACAGACACAGGAGCAGGGCTGATATTCAGCCAAGATGCACCAGTATGGCAGTACTAGTTGCTAACAGCCAGCATCTGTGTATATTTGTCGGTACTTATATCACCACACAGAAAACAATGTCCCTTCATGGGAGCACAGATCTTCACCATATGGTGAGATCTACGGAGGCCAGAGGTGACCTGTAAAATATCAAATGGCAAAAATTGCCTTGACCCATCCATTACCCCTACCTGGGTGGAGGGATGGGCCCAGAGACACAGAGGGGATCATGGCTGGTAAAATTCTCCTATGCTGTGGGGGAAAGATTACACTTATAAATAACACATATATAGATGTAACAATTATGTAGATGTTCCAGGCACCATTCCTTTTTTAAAAAAAATTATTTTTATATTTTTAGTGACAGAGTCTCGCTTTTGTCACCCAGGCTGAAGTGCAGTGGCACGCTAGAGCTCACTGCAGCCTCAAACTCCTGGGCTCAAGTGATCCTTCCACCTCAGCCTTCCGGAGTGCTAGGGTTAAAGGCACACACCACCATGCCCAGTCCAGGCATCATTCTCTATGCTTTATATACTTGGCTTCATTGAATCCTCACAATGTTAGAAGGTAGGGACAATTCATACCTGCATTTTACAGGTGAGGAAATGAAGACCTAGAGGGGTTAAGTAATGTGACCAAGGTCCCACAATTTGGTAAATGACAAAACTGGGATTCTGACCGAGTCAACCTGCTTCAGAATTTGTGTACTTAACAAATGTGCTGTACAGTAGGGATGCCAAAACTCTCAAGATGAGAATAATCATTAGAGGGAGAGCAGCCAAAACATCCAGGTAGGTATGGGTACCCCTAACTAACCCCCTCCCCCAGCAGCATCCCCCCAACCCAATAGCCTCATCTAGAGTCACACAGCTATAATGAAATAAGCCTGGAGGCCATCATGGTAGTGGCAGTTCTAATAAAAATGAGAAAAATCACAAGATGGTTAAACCAATGGGGAGAGCTGGAATTTCCCCTCCTGAAGATATTCTAGGGCTAAAACTTCAATTCTGAGTTTTGTTTCTACAACAAAAGAAGAGGTGGTGGTGGTAGAGGGGTTACTTTGTTTAAAAAAATAAAACATTCTGTGTAAATATCCAAAATCATTTCCATGAAAATTTCTCTTCAGAAAGGAGGATGAAGAGAAGTGTGTTAAAGGATACAGTTAGACAGATGGAATAAACTCAATGTTTGATAGCAGAATAGGGTGACTATGGTTAAACAAAAATGTACTTGGGAGATGGACACCTTAAATACCCTAACTTGATGACTACGCATTACATACATGTAACAAAATTTCACATGCACTCCACAAGTTTGTACAAATAATGTGGGTACAATTTTTTAAAATTCTCTTACATGTGACCTGAACTGTATTCAACCGGCTCTGTGACTACTTGGGAGTTGCTGTGGAACAAACTGCAGCAATGCTTTCTTCTGGAAGTCTTTCATTTTCTTTATTATTATTTTTTTGAGAAAGAGTCTTACTCTGTTGCCCACGCTGGAGTACAGTGGCACAATCTTGGCTCACTGCAACCTCTGCCTCCCAGGCTTAAGTTACCTTTCCACTTCAGCCTCCTGAGTAGCTGGGACTACAGGTGCATGCCACCACGCCTGGCTGATTTTTTGTATTTTTAGTAGAGATGGGGTTTTGCCATGTTGCCCAGGCTGGTCTCAAACTCCTGGGCTCAAATGATCCTCCCACCTTGACCTCCCACAGTGCTGGAATTACAGGAGTAAGCCACCATGCCCGGCTTCATTTTCATTTTCCTTGTTCTGATAGGGATAATTTTGTCAACTCCACCTTTGTTTCTAATCCTCTTTCACTGCATGTGTATTGTGTCTAGATTTAGTTTGGGATTGGGAGGGAGGACATAGTACTATTACATGATATCATAGTGGCTCCGGAGGTATCTCAAATCCTGACTACACCACAGAAGAATTCTGAAATAATCCACTGCACGAGTACTATGGGAGCTGGTCAGCTTTGCATTGAACATAACTCCACATCTATATTGGCTAAGCTTTTGCTTCTCAATCAATATGTTAATTGTCCCAATATATCAGTACTAGGAACTATTACTCACATTCATCAGAGACATAAGATGTCTCTCTTCAAGAATACAGAATTTGGAAGATTATTGACAGAAGAAGACTACTTTTGAATTATCTTTTAGATTATAACATCCCATCTGCATATCTGCCTGTGAAATATTGCCTTGATCATTCATATACCTGGTTCACAGTGGGTGGTCAACAAATGTGTGATGGATGAATGAATGGTCTGTGATTTCCACACTGCAGCCTTTACCTGCTCATATGATAGTTTTCACTGATTTTCTATGAAAGGCACATGCGGTGAGCATGCAGGATGAGAATTCTAGAGCCTGTAAGACTCAATCCTAGGAGAGCTACTAAAGCAGTGACTATTACAAAACACTGTGGTATATAAAGAATGAGACTTGTCGATCAGAAATGGACTGAGGTTGGCTGTAAAAGTTTTCTATCAGGAGGATGAAGAAAATTGAGCATGAGTTTTCTGGACAAAAAGAAAAAGCTGACTTAACTAGGCTTGTGTCTAAGACCAAAATAGGATGAGAGAGTCTGAGAAAAACCATATAGAGAATGTTACCTGATTTTATACGCACTTTATTATTTTTGCTTTGCATATTCTGTTTACTATGGATTGGTTTTAATTGTTAGAATTCATATAACGATAAAAATGAAGAAGTTAATTTTTTAAACTTCCTGTTAAAAACTTGGCCTAAAGTACTTCCCCAACACAGACACGCTAGTTCCTACCCATCCTTCAAGGCTCCATTCATGGCGTTTCCTCTATGAAGCCTTTTTCAGTCTACATCTAGAAAGACTCTGCCTTTTCAAGCACTTGTAACTACCACTGATTTGCAATTATCAGACTTCTTCATAACACTTTGAGACTGAGTCTCGCTCTGTTGCCCAGGCTGGAGTGCAGTTGTGCGATCTCGGCTCACTGCAACCTCCGCCTCCCGGGTTCAAGCGATTCTCCTGTCTCAGCCCTTCCCCTGCCCAACCCCCACCCCAGTAGCTGGAATTACAGGCGCGCCACCATGCTCGGCTAACTTTTTGTATTTTTAGTAGAGATGGGGTTTCACCAAGTTGGCCAAGCTGGTCTCGAACTCCTGACCTTATGTGATCTACCTGCCTCGGCCTCCCAAAGTGCTGGGATTACAGGCATGAGCCACCGTGCCTGGCCCATAATATCTTTTTAATGTGACTATTTGTTATCTCCCTCAACCAGAATCTCTCTGAGTTCTGGGATATTTGCCCACAATACCTTGCACATAATAAAGGCTCCAGAGGTGCTGTTTATCTAAACTGGCTTTATTTCCTTGAGATTGCTCAAGCACTCATCCTATGCTAGGTTGTGGGAAAACAGAGGTGAAAAATTCAGATCCAGACTCTATCCATATGGAGGTTACCTTTTAAATGAAAAAGTGGAAAAGATGAACCCATTTTAGTTAGTCTCTAGAAAGTTGCGAGAAGCTGAAGCAGAAGACCAAAGGAAAAAGTAGAGTTGAAAACAATAGACTATAAATCAGGATACCGTGACCTCATCTCTAATTTCCCGTGTGTCTTGAGTGCATTTCTTAACCATTTATGCATCCATTTCCTTATATGTGATACAAGATCACATGAAGAATTGATTCCTATATGACATATATAAGGAGGACTGAATTAGAAAATAGATGCAAATCATGTTGGAGGAAACTTCCTGAACCAGATAAAAAGCATCCATGAAAAACCCACAGATAACACTATACTGAAAGGTGAAAGACTGAAAGCTTTCTCCCAAAGATCAGGAACAAGACAAGGCTCTCTGCAATTCTGCTATTCAATATTATACAGGAAGTTCTAGCTAGGTTCTAGGTAACAAAATAAAATAAAAGACATCAAGACTTAAAAAGAAGTAAAACTGTATCTGCAGATGATATGATCTTATGTATAGAAAAACCTAAAGAAGCCACCAAAAAAAGATTAAAGCTAATACAGAAATTCAGCAAGATTTTGGGATATCAGATCAATATACAAAGACCATTTGTATGTCTATAAACTAGCAATGAACAATCCAAAATCAAAATTAAGAAAACACATCAGGCCGGGCACAGTGACTCACGCCTGTAATCCCAGCACTTTGGGAGGCCGAGGCAGCTGGATCACGTGAGGTCAAGAGTTTGAGACCAGACTGGCTAACACGGTGAAATCCCATTTCTACTAAAAATACAAAAAAATTAGCTGGGCGTGGTGCCATGTGCCTGTGATACCAGCTACTTGGGAGGCTGAGGCAGGAGAATCGCTTGAACCTGGGAGGCGGAGGGTGCAGTGAGCCAAGATCGCACCATTGCACTCCAGCTTGGGCAACAAGAGCGAAACCCCATCTCACTAAATAAATAAATAAATAAATAAATAAATAAATAGAAAACAAATCCACTTACAATAGCATTAAAAAGGATAAAATACTAAGGAATAAATTTCCTTGTGGGCATAAGGAATAAACAAAAGAAGTATAAGACTTATATACTGAAAACTGTAAAACATTGTTGAAAGAAATTAAAGATGATCTAAATAAATAGAAAAACATCCTGTGTTCATAGGCTGGAACACTTATTATTATTGAGATGGCAATACTCTCCACATTGAATTACAGATTCACAGCAAACCCTGCCAAAATCCCAGCTGCGTTTTTTTAAATAGCTATTGACTAGCTGATGCTAAAATTAATATTGGTCTGGGCACGTGGCTCATGCCTGTAATCCTAGTACTTTGAGAGGCCGAGGAGGGTGGATCACTTGAGGTCAAGAGTTCAAGACCAGCCTGGCCAACATGGTGAAACCCCACCTCTACCAAAAATACAAAAATTAGCCAGGCGTGGTGGCATGCGCCTGTAATCCCAGCTACTCAGGAGGCTGAGGCAGGAGAATCACTTGAACCCAGGAGGTGGAGGTTGCAGTGACCCGAGATTGTGCAACTGCATTCCAGCCTGGGGGACAGAGTGAGACTCCGTCTCAAAAAAATAAGATAAAATAAAATAAAAATGGAAATGTGAGGGGCCTTGAATATACAAAACAATCTTGAAAAAGAATAAAGTTGGAGGACTCACACTTCCCAATTTCAAAATCTTACTACAAAGCTATAGTAATTAAGACTTTGTGGCACTAGCATAAGGACAGATATACGAGGTCAATAGAATAGAACTAAGAGTCCAGAATAAACCCACACATTTTTGGTCAATTGATTTTTTATAAGGGTGCCAAGGCAATTTGATGGGGGAAAGATATTCTTTCCAACAAATGGTGCAGGGAAAACTGGTTATCCGCATGCAAAAGAATGAATCTGAATCCCTACTTCACACCATATACAAAATTAGCTCAAAATGGACCAAAGACCTAAAAGTAAGAGTTAAAATTATAAACCTCTTAAGAGAAAACATAGGTGTAAATTTCTGTGAAATTGGATTATGCAAGGTCTTCTTAGATACAATGCCAAAGCACAGGCAACAAAAGAAAATATAGATATAAATTGGACTGCATCAAAATTTTAAAAAACTTGAGTGCTTCAAAGAATACCATCATGAAAGTGAAAAGGCAACACACAGAACAGGAGAAATATATTTAAATCATATACTTGCATCTAGAATAAAGAACCCTGCAACTCAACAATAATAGTAATAATAATAAAGCAACCTGATTTTAAAACGGGCTAAGGGGCCAGGAACGGTGACTTATGCCTGTAATCCCAGCACTTTGGGAGGCCAAGGTGGGTGGATTGCTTGAGGCCAGGAATTCGAGACCAGCCTGGGAAACATGGCGAAACCCCAATTCTACAAAAAATACAGAAATTAGCCAGGCATGGTGGTGTGCATCTGTAGTTCCAGCTACTTGGGAAGCTGAAAAGGGAGGATCGCTTGAGCCCGGGATGGGGAGGTTGCAGTGAGTTGAGATCGCACCACTGCACTCCAGCCTGGGCAACGAAGCAAGACTCTGTCTCAAAAAAGTAAATGGTCTAAGGACTTAAAAAAAGATTATTTCTAGGGCCGGGCGCGGTGGCTCAAGCCTGTAATCCCAGCACTTTGGGAGGCCGAGGCGGGCGGATCACGAGGTCAGGAGATCGAGACCATCCTGGCTAACATGGTGAAACCCCGTCTCTACTAAAAATACAAAAAAAAAAAAACTAGCCGGGCGTGGTGGCGGGCGCCTGTAGTCCCAGCTACTCAGAGGCTGAGGCAGGAGAATGGCCTGAACCTGGGAGGCGGAGCTTGCAGTGAGCCGAGATCGCACCACTGCACTCCAGCCTGGGTGACACAGCGCGAGACTTCGTCTCAAAAAAAAAAGAAAAAAAAAAAAAAAGATTATTTCTTTGAAGAAGATACAAAAATGGCCAGTAACCACATCAAGTAATTCTCAACATCATTAGACATCAGGGAAATTCAAATGAAAACCAAAATGAGATACTACACACTTGCTAGGATGGCGATAATCAAAGAGGCAGATAATAACAAGTGTTGTCAAGAATATTGAGAAACTGGGACCCTCATACACTGCTAGTGATAATATAAAGTGGTGCAGTTGCTGTGGAAATCAGTCTGGCAATTCTTCAAAAGGTTGAACATGGAGTTACCATATGAACCAGTCATTTCACTTCTATGTACATGCCCAAGAGAACTAAAAACATGTCCACACAAAAACTTGAATGTGAGTGTTCACAGCAACATTATTCACAGTAGCCAAAAAGTGGAAATAACCCACATGTCCATCAACTTATGAGAAGATAAAATATGGTATATCTATATAATGGATTATCATTTAACCATAAAAAGGAATGAAGTACTGATACATGCTACAACATGGATGAACTTTGGAAATACGCTATGTCAAATAAACTGGACACAAAAGGCCATATATTGTATGACTGCATTTATATGAAATGTCCAGAACAGGTAAACCTTATAGGGACAAAAAGTAGATTAGTGGTTGCCAGGGGTTGGAAGATGACTGGTAGGAGTGACTGCTAATGAGTATGGGGTCTCTTTCAGGTGATAAAAATGTTTTAAATTGTAGTGATACTTGCACAACTCTGTGGATGTAATTTTTAAAAACACTGAATTGTGTACTTTAAATGAGTAAATTTTATGGTACGTGAATTATATCTCAATAAAAAGGAAAAACAAAGCAAAAAAAAAAAATTGGAAAAGTTCTAAAATGCCATGCACAGAGGCAAAATCTTTAAAGAACTTAGCCACGACTCCAATTAGGAGATGAACAAACATAGATACACTTTTTTTAGAGAGTGACCATTAAGTGCTTAGGGACTAGAAAAAAACAGATAAATAAAGCACTCTTACTCACCAACTCCCAGGATAGCGGTATAGCTTTGTTACACAAACCCGCTGTCCATCCACAACCAACTTTTACTCTTTTCCTCTCCTTGTCTTTTGATAGCTGAACTAGTGTACTGTTAGAACAAGACTGAGACTAAAGGTAGCCCAACATTTTGTAGATCAGAAGCCCGTGACATATGTCTAATTATTAATGTTTTGAATAGTTTGGAAATTCCTATTAATCTATTACATCACTCAGGTTCTTCATCTCAGAGAAAGCTAACATTTATAATAAAAAGCTTAGGTTTGAGTGACACGTAATTTACTCATGTAACAAACCTGCACATGTACCCCCTGAACTTAAAAGTTAGAAGAAAAAAAGATACAAAATGTGTGTTTTCTTTAAATGTGGGTTCTTATTATGATGACCTATCTAGTTTCTGTCTCTCTCTCTCTCTCTCTCTCTCTGTCTCTGATGGAGCCTTGCTCTGTTGCCCAGGCTGGAGTGCAGTGGCGCGATCTCTGCTCACCGCAAGCTCTGCCTCCAAGGTTCACGCCATTCTCCTGCCTCAGCTTCCTGGGTAGCTGGGACTACAGGTGCTTGCCACCATGCCCGGCTAATTTTTTGTATTTTTAGTAGAGATGGTGTTTCACCGTGTTAGCCAGGATGGTCTCGATCTCCTGACCTCGTGATCCACCCGCCTCAGCCTCCCAAAGGCTGGGATTACAGGCGTGAGCCACTGCGCCCGGTCTCTAGTAAGAAACTAAATTAGAATCATCTCTAGTTCTAGGATGATGTGTTGTTGGTCAAGGTTCCAAGGACATTACTACCACTGATGCTTTCTGTTTCACTTTTGAAAATATGTAATATTTTGATAGGCAGCCAAATCATATAAATACAGTAACAATAACAATCCCATCTATATACATGATGCCATAGGTGACAACTGGTTACTAGGAAAATTTACATGGAATTTCTTATTTTCTCTATGGTTTTTCACCATAGTGATAAACTAACACTACCAAGGGTGACTTAATCACATTTCACAGTATGTTCAAAGCCTATCAAAACAACAACTTCCAAGGGAAATTGGACTCAAGCTTTACTGCAAAACAATCAGTATAGCAGAAATGTATTCTTTGGTGTGAATTAATTTGTAGAGGACAAATCACTTCAAGAAATAATTAAACTATATACACTTTAATGTCTAATACATGTAGTGTTTAAAAAACAGATTTACCTAGCTTTCTCTATTCGAGCCCACCCTGTTCTCTACAGCTTGCTACCTTTAGTCTGAAAGTTGGAAAAATAAATCTAGTGAACTTGTGCAAACTCACTGGTCACAGGACACAAAATTATCTTTCACATTTCTTCTTTTTTTTTTCCCCCTCTTGGCCATCCAACGAGTCTTATCTATTCCTTCCACATAATGTCTCTGGGACTCGTCCTTTCTTCTCCATTCTTGCCGTATCCCTCACATCTAGAGGTTTACTGAATTTAGTTCATTGCAATATCTATGTAACTGGTTTCCTAATTTCCATCTCTCTCTACCTCAAATACATCTGGCAGCAATATAAAAGATTACATTTCCAAAAATAACATTTAATTAAGTAATCTGTTTAAAAACCTTGGCTAGCTCTCCCATGCCTATTGAGTAAACTCCAAATACCATTAGCCTGGTATTCAACACCTTCCAAAATCTCCGTCCAAATGTATTTTCCTTTCTTCCTTCCTTCCCTTCCCTCTTTCCTTCCTTTCTTCCTTTCCCTCTTCCCTTCCCTTCCCTCCCTCTCTTTCTTCTCTCTCTCTCTCTTTCTTCTTCTTTTTTTCTGTTGTTGTTGTTGACAGAATCTCGCTCTGCTGCCCAGGCTGGAATGCAATGGCATGATCTAGGCTCACTGCAACCTTTGCCTGCCGGGTTCAAGCGATTCTTGTGCCTCAACCTCCCAAGTAGCTGGGATTACAGGTGTGTACCACTATGCCTGGCTAACTTTTTTTTTTTGTATTGTTAGTAGAGATGGTGTTTTACCATGTTGGCCAAGCTGGTCTTGAACTCCTGGGCTCAAGTGATCTGCCTGTCTCAGCCTCCCAAAGTGCTGGGATTACAGGCATGAGCCACCACACACAGCCTGTATTTTCTAGATTTATCATCTACCATCTCTTGGACAAAACTGGTCTCCTTACCATCCCCTGAACCTCCACAAATTCTTTTTGCACCTTTGCTTATGGTGTTCCTCCTGCCTAGAATTCCCCTCTCCCTCTTTGGAAGCCTGTTCAAAGCTTAACTTTTCTTCACTAAACCCTCCCTGAACATTTACAATTCACAGTGATCTCTCCTTCTTTGAATGTGATTGAGTTATGAATGCTGTCATTCATTTGGCAATACTCATATATGACTTTTCCTGTCTTACATTGTTAATTCTTGTACTATTTAATTTTGTGTATCTTGCTTTCTCAACTAGACTGCAAGATCCTTGGGAATAGGGGCCATTTATTACATTAAAAAAATCTACCCACAGTGCATATTGCTGTGCTGGGGGCTGTGACAGGGACTAGTTACAGACAGAAGGGTGCTGGAGTCTCCTCAAGATGCCAAACTCTCAGATTGCAGCATTTACTAGAGGTGATAATTCCTCACACATACATACCAAATACAATCACTTTAAAGGTGAAACTAACTCTACAGGTTACTTTAAGATATTAAGGAATTATAAACTGCCTCAGAAATACTTGTGAGTCCCCTATTAAAATACAAAATTAACTTTTAATAAATAAGTTCATGCTCTCCTGAAAGCTTAAAAATGACATATAAAGAAAAAATGGGCTGGATGTGGTGGCTCACACCTGTAATCCCAGCACTTTTGGAGGCTGAGGCGGGTGGATCACAAGGTCAGGTGTTCGAGATCAGCCTGACCAGCATGGTGAAACCCTGTCTCTACTAAAAATACAAAAATTAGCCAGGGTGGTGGCACATACCTGTAATCCCAGCTACTCAGGAGACTGAGGCAGGAGAATCACTTGAACCCGGGAGGTGGAGGTTGCAGTGAGCCGAGATCATGCCATTGCATTCCAGCAGCCTGGGCATTGCAGCGAGACTCCATCTCAAAAAAAAAAGAAAGAAAGAAAGAAAGAAAAAATGGTCCCCCCAAAAAAGTAAAAAGAAAAATGGCCAGGCCAGGAGCATAATCTCTAGGATTTACTTGATCAAAAAGTGCTCAAAAAGCCAAGGCCCCGTGGAATCCATTTATATTTCAGTGACTGTTTTTTTAATCCGTAAAATAGGCTAAACCACATAAGGAAAATAAGTGTAAGCCGGGCATGGTGGCTCATGCCTGTAAACCCAGCACTTTGGGAGGCCGAGGCAGGCAGATCATTTGAGGTCAGGAGTACGAGACCAGCCTGGCCAATATGGTGAAACACCATCTCTACTAAAAATATAAAAGTTAGCCAGGCGTGCTGGTGCACACCTGTAGTCCCAGCTACTTGGGAGGCAGAGGCAGGAGAATCGCTTGAACCTGGGAAGTGGAGGTTGCAGTGAGCTGAGATCACGCCACTGCATTCCAGCCTGGGCATTGCAGCGAGACTCCATCTCAAAAAAAAAAAAAAAAAAAAAGAAGTCCAGAATCTGAAGTTCTCATAGAAGGCAGCCAAAATTATATGAATTCTTCAAGCTAAAAACGTCATTCACATCTTGGTTTCTCTTGAATTATTTAGGCAATCTGAGATTTCTTCATAGATAGAAATATAATCCCAAGCTAGTATGCCAAATCTGTGGTGGTTTTGTACATTGACCCAAGACATGCTGCGACCATTAAGTTCTAATCAAAATGTTTATTAATTTTATAACTGAAGAAAATAATCATTACAAATTCCTACCTCAGACTGCTGTCAAAGCTTTGAAGTTCTGTGGTATGTACTGACTGTAATCTCAGGAATGTTTTGTTTAGCTTTGTAGATGGCCCCAGATGATAAAGCTTTGGCAACAAATGCTGCTTGCCCTGTATAAATCCCTTGCATGTCTTGTATGTAGAAGGGAGACCTACAAGATTACCTGGCATCATCAGATCATAACATATATATATGTTATCTCAAGCTTACTATTATATGTATGTTATATATATGGAGTCTCACTCTGTTGCCCAGACTGGAGTGCAGTGGCATGATCTCGGCTCACTGCAACCTCCACCTCCTGGGTTCACGAGACTCTCCTGCCTCAGCCTCCTCAGTAACTGGGATTACAGGCATGCAACACCATGCCCGGCTAATTTTTGTATTTTTAGTAGAGAAGGGGTTTCACCATGTTGGTCAGGCTCGTCTTGAACTCCTGACCTCATGATCCGCCTGCCTCAGCCTCCCAAAGTGTTGGGATTACAGGTGTGAGCCACCGCGCCCAGCCTAAGCTTGGTATATTTATAAGTATATCCTTTCCTTTTGAAATTTTCCTGTTAAATAATGCTTTTAGTTCCTTTAGCCCAGCCTTGACTACTAATTGGCAAGGATTCAAATGATCTCCCCAATTTTAAATGTCCATGTATTATGGAAATGTTACCAATTTTCTTCTCCTCCTACCAAAGATTACTATGATAATGAATTGAGCTTCTTGTCAAGAAAAATGCTAAGTTCAAAGTATTATTTCTTTCACTTCTAATTACAAATAAGTTTTACCTTTTATTGTATTCCATTATACAATTTTACATAGTACCATTATTATTTTAAGCAATAATTAAGCAAATTGAACTACTGTTTTTGAGCTCTACTTTTCAGCATATAGATTTACCTAAAAAAGTACAAACCAAGCACAGTGGTGCAATTTTCCAGGCACTTTCAAGTTGCTTATTTACAAATACGTAAGCACCCTGTTGGAACACATGAAAATTTTGGTGTCGAGAAGAAACACTCCATGTATATCAAATCTTTAAATTTTAACATTTGCACAGCTCCAAATATTCCTGAGAAAGGTCAGTCTCATTGTCACGTACATCTGCATTTCCTCACACTTCAGCGTATCTTGGGGAACCATAACCTCGGTCACTTGATGTACCACTAATTGCACAAAATACATGTAATGTGTTGCTCATCCAGGGAGAATGCATCGTGTCTTCTTGTAATATCTAAAACAAAAGAAATCAGCATGGTTATCATGAAGCCATTGCCAAAAAAAGAATGTGTATATGAAATTGCAGGCATATTTCAATTTATCACTGACACTTAGTTATTTAAAAAGACAGAAGGCAGAGGGAGCAAAGAATAACATTACCGACTTAAGTCTTCACAGCTGTATTACAAAGGCAGCATATCAAAAAAGCAGAAAATACCTAGTTACTCATTAAGAAAAACAAAGACTGTAAAATGCAAAATTCAACAAAAAGCAAGGTAACACAATCTTTAAAATATTTTTTAACGGATGGTTATAACAAGAGCTCTAAACGGTAGACTCTGATATGAGTTTATGAATGATCTAACACAGTGGTTCTCAGAATCATCTATGGGACTTTTGAAACATGCAGATACCCATGTTCCTTCCCTGGAGACTTGAAAATAATAGCAAATGAAGATAAAAGTCTGAAGTGCACATTTCTAAAGACACACTATAATTGTAAAAGCTAATTGATATAGAAGATTTTTCTTGGAAAGGAAGAACTTTATAAATATAAAATTTAAAGATTGTATTCCAATAAGTATATAAACATAGATATTCATATTAGTTTAAATATTTTTTAAATGATCCATTTTGTGTAATCCAAAGAAAAGGCAACAGAAATCTTGTACTTAAAGTAGATTGAGGTAAAAAACGGTAAATACATTATATCCAGTCTCTTTACCATAAAGTCCTAACTTAGGTCTCAAGCTTTCAATACTTGGTTCTCAAGTTAGTTGTGAAACTTCAGTATTAAGCCCACAGACTGATCTATAGTGGCAGTATTGAGACATATCATTTGTGTTGCTACAAATCATAAGGCTTAAATAAAATTTATAATAGAGAAATTTCCTCTTACAAAAATATTAACTTGTGACACTAATCTGAAAGCATACTAGAATATTAAGAGATGAATAATTGATTATCTATGCTGGTCAGATGTGACAGGCAAGGAGGGTACTTATTGCTAAGAAATTACGAAACATACTCAACAGATGCTACAATGACCACCCCCAACTCTATCTAAGAAAACTGTAATTTATAGCTTTATGACAATATAAATCCTTTTAAAAATCAAAAGCAGCCAGGTGCAGTGGCTCACGCCTGTAATCCCACCACTTTTGGAGGCCGAGGCAGGTGGATCACGAGGTCAGGAGATCGAGACCATCCTGGCTAACATGGTGAAACCTAATCTCTACTAAAAATACAAAATATTAGCCAGGTGTGGTGGCACGTGTCTGTAGTCCCAGATACTCGGAAGGCTGAGGCAGAAGAATCACTTGAATCCAGGAGGCGGAGGTTGCAGTGAGCTGACATTGCGCCACTGCACTCCAGCCTGGGCGACAGAGTGAGACTCTGTCTCAAAAAAAGAAAAAAAAAAAATCAAAAGATTGAATTTTTTGAAAGGACTATATATTCTGGTATTCTGTAACAGATTACATTGAAAGGGGACAAGAAATATTCAGCCATGACTTTTTGTCAAGTAATCGTTTATGGAGCTCAAGAGAATATTTCAAATTTCAGTACACATTAACACTTGTCTTATTTTTCAGTATTAATATATGCCTCAAAGTGTATGACTACAAAGTGGCTCTCTTTTATATGAAACTCAATTCACTATAAAGTCAACATTTGCCAAAAGTAAGGCACACCCAAGTATGGTTCATAATGACAGGATGGCTTGCATAAATATAAGCCAATAGAAACTAAGAGTTTTCTTGGTTAGCTATCAATACATAATATTAAGAATCTAAATTATTGGTCTCTATATCTAAGAGAAATAGCCATGTTTTATAGGAATAACTGATACAGACAAGTGAGATTTGAAAAATCCATGCTTCAAAAGGAAAACAAAATTTTATAAAATGGCCACTCAGAATATCTTGATCACAGTAATAACAGTAAACTGAATAATTTGTTTTCAATTTGAATAATTTAGAGTTCAACACTAGGTCATGCAGCTGCAAGCAAATGAAATAACTGTAATCTAGTAGATATTCACTTAAAATGGCATGTGCAATTGTCTTACATCTTTTGTGAAGGAGGAATTTTTGCTGCTTTTTCTGTGCATTATGAGGAATAGAAACTCATCAACTAGATAGTTTCTAAAAACAAACTATGTAGTCTATTTGATAATGGTATACCTCAGTTCAACCTCTCGCTTCTAATGACACTGGAGCACAAAAAACAAAATGGTTTCTTACTGATAATCGCATCAGTAACCACTTCAGATAATTTCTGCAAATTTTATTTGTATTGTATCACTTAAATGATTAAAGATAATATGGAAAAAATTTAAAATATAGACTTTAAGGTTATGCATTTTGAACCATTATATTTTGCTAAGCAACAATTTCGGGACCCGCAGATCATGTTTTCAGTTTCAGTCACCCTAATACTTGCCTGCTCATGGATAATGTCAGATAATTCTTTTACCATGTCTCTGAAATTTGACTTTAGCCCTTCATGGTACTCAACTTGATCTTCTTTAATTAGCCGCTCATTTAGTTCAAGTGCAATGCTGCATGCTTGTATAAATTTCCTATGGATGAATATCAAAGATAAAGGTTTTGTTATTTATTCTTAGGAAGTCTCACTGACAATCCACTTGGTAACTCAGTTTAGCCATGGCTTGCCTAGAAAGAAGATCAGAATCCTCTCTTTTCTCACCATGCATTTATTAATGTCTCTTCCTAAATCTGAAATGCCTTCTTTCCTTTCCACCTTTGCCTTATGGTTTTGTTTCTTATCTCCTTCAAGACTTGGCTCAAAACACATACCCTCTGGAAAGCCTACTTGCTCAATCATTTACTTGGCATTCTATCAGCTAAAGTTGTGCTGACATTAATTTGCACCTGTAGATAATGAGTCATTCATTCAAAAAGAATTTATTTTGAGCTTACTATGTGGCTAGTACAGTGCTGGGTGGTACAGGTATGAAGGATCTTCCCTGGGCTGCTAAGGAGAACAGAGAGTTGATGACCTATCATAAAAGTATTTTTCCATTATTTCATGTGTTTATGTTTAATGTCCACAATTAGAGTGTAGGTCTTAGGGGACAAAGTACTTCACTGTCCATTTGTTTTATATCCCTGTCATAGCAACTAATAGTCTTTTGCATGTACCAGGCATTAATAAATACTGGTGAATGAATGACTACTAGTTACTCTGCACCCTGGAACAGCTGATAAAACACAGACAGGAAAAGTAAACAAAATAAGTCGGGAGCAAATGAGTGGATAGGTTATCATCTTTCTCCTTAGTCCATATTACTCAACTGTTTCTCTTCTTCTGAATGAAAACTTTTATATATTAAAGATATTTCTCTAATGTAAGAGCATTCATACATGCCTTAGCTTACAGAGCTGCTCACTGAAGACAAGATATTGCATGCCCTAGTTTGGCAGTGTCCAAGTGGAAGTAAGGACAGGGGATTGGAGTGAGCATATGCAATCTTTCCTGCCCCACTTCTATTCCTACCCCAAATGGTCTGAAATGCTGTAACAGGAGGTCAACTGGGTGAAGAAGGAAAGCACATAAGGAACATAGGCTTGTGTTTGTGTCACTTAAAATATCCAAAGCAACATAGTAAACTGGAAGATTTAATCTCTTGGGTCACTAGGGTATTGTTAATGTCCTGCAGGATGAAACAGATCACACATTTTCTCATTACTTAAAGTGCCCTTAGGAGGTCACTTAGACATTGTAAAAGACCACAGAGAATATCCCTTTTTGGAGGGGTATCATTTGGTCAATACTTTGCTGTTTTTTAAAAGAAGAAAATAGAGTAAAAGAATATGGGTCTAACCTGAAAACTATAAACCACTTACCTAAACATGTCTTTCAACTCACTCACTTTCTTAGGTGGATACTTGGTAGCTTGGCTGTCATTTAAGAAAGCTCTTGCATATGCTAATGGACCAGCATTGACCTACATTACAATAGAAGAAAAATTAGAGTGTTTCCAGAATGCAATAATCAAAGAAGTTTTGGCATTTCTCTTTTTTATTAAAAATCCAAAAATATACAAGAAATCCATATCTGAGAAATATATGCTTATTACAAGTTTATTTCGAAAAACCATTAACTAAAGAAAATAATCTACAAAGATGATATTCTAGTGAGTGATTTCTGATATGTACATACAGGGCTTCGCTATAGTCATCAGACTTATGTTAAAGTCCTCTGACATAACACAAAACTTAAAAAAATTCAATGTAATATCTTCTTTAGGTGAATAAAAAATAATGCACAGGTTTTTGCACTCAGTAAGTGCCCAACACACAATTACAATTAATGCTTGCTCTGTGCCCTTATAAAAGCAAAAGAAACATCAAGAAACATTTAACACATGTTGGACGACCAGCGTACCTGCACAGAAACACAGCCTTGCAATTTAAGTTGGAGCTGAATCATGTCCACGTCAGCAGAGGAGCAAAGCTTTTGCAGCTCTGCAGTTTTGTCTTTTATTTCATCAGTGGCAACATCAATTGGTTTTAAATTAATCTGCTGTTCACAGTTAATAGGAATCCTCTTCTTCACGTAGGGAAACGAGTTTGAAGCTATTAAAATGTTAAGATTGATTTACTGTCTTTAGAAAATCATTTGTTCAAATAGCCAAATTAAAGAAAAAACTCTATTGTGCTTAACTCTCCCCATGCTTTATCTAGAAGATGACTGAGGGTCCCATATGGTACTTCAGGATTCAGAGAGAAATTCTCTTTATGAGACACCTCTGGGCAATCATAGATGACATATGGAAAAATGATGGTTTATCACATGGACGTGCTTGTGCTAACTTGTAACTGAACAGCAGAACAAATAATAATTAAAATTTCAGTTATATGGTCCAGCTGGCCAGCTGCTACTCGTGTATACTGAAAAAGACCAAGACAAATAAGAAGTTAACATGTAAAACTGTACTTACTTGTCAAGATTGTACGGCGTTTGCACTGTTCTTCTATACAGCCCTGTTTTTTGCCTGATAAAGTGTAAGGGGCCTCAAAAACAAATCTGCTGATATTATGATTTCTTTCAAACTCGGTCTTTCTTTCTGTGAGTTCTTTGTCATCAAAGTAAGGCTTCACGTAAGTAACTTGTATATGAGCATATTTTGGATCAAGCTCTTTGGCATTTACCTATAAAATAAGAAAGGTTTTTTAAAAAAAATTTAATTTATTATTATTTTTTTAAATCCTATTCAATGGAAGGGAAAAGGAGATAAGGTAACCTACTAACTTCTTTGAGACCAAGTGAGGAACATTGCCATTATAATTGTGTTTCCAGTAAAGGGGGGGTCTTCATTCTTTTTAAAAATCACTTACTTCTGATTATAAAGAAGTTACAGAAATCTATTTGGAGACTACAGAAACATATGGAGAAATTAAAAATTACTGTAATTGGCCGGGCACGGTGGCTCATGCCTGTAATCCCAGCATTTTAAGAGGCCGAGGCAGGCGGATCACTTGAGGTCAGGAGTTTGAGACCAGCCTGGCCAACACGGTGAAACCTTGTCTATACTAAAAACACAAAAATTAGCTGGGCAGGGTGGCATGTGCCTGTAGTCCTAGCTACTCAGGAGGCTGAGGCAGGAGAATCACTTGAGCTTGGGAGGCGGAGGTTGCAGTGAGCCGGGATTGCGCCACCGCACTCCAGTCTGGGTGACAAGGTGAGACTCCGTCTCAAAAAATAAATAAATAAAAATAAAAATTAAAAAAAAAATAACTGTAATCCTACTACCCAGCAATGACCATTATTCACATTTTTATATATTTCCTTCTAATCTTTCTTCTATGTATATGTATTCAGAAAATTGAGGTCATACTAAACATTGTTTTGATTGTGCATTATGTGAATTACACCTCAATAAAAACACAGGTATCATAGCTTATTTATTTATTTATTTTGAGATGGAGTCTTGCTCTGTTGCCCAGGCTCAAGTGCAGTGGTGTGATCATGTCTCACTGCAGCCTCAGCCTCCTGGGCTCAAGTGATCCTCCCACTTCAGTTTCCCATGTAGCTGGGACCACAGACATGCACTACCACACCTGGCTAATTTTTAAATTTTTTTTTGTAGAGGCTGTGTTGCTGAGGCTAGCTTGGAACTCTTGGGCTCAAGTGATACTCCTGCCTCAGCCTCCTAGTGTTGAGATTATAGGCATGAGCCACCATGTCTGGCCAACAGTTTGTACTATAGTCACTGACATTACTTTTAATGGCTGTATGGATAAACGTGACTTATTGGACCATTCTCTCATTAGTGGAGACAGGCTGTTTTCCAACTTTTTGCTATTGTAAATAAAGTTCTGATGAACATCCTTGTGTTTAAAACTGTGTGTACTTTTTTCTGATTTTTTCCTTAGTATAAATTCCTAGAAAAGAAATTGCTTAGTTAAAAGATTTACATGGGGCCAGGTGCAGTGGTTCATGCCTGTAGTCCCAAGGCTTGGGAGGCCAAGACAGGAGGACTGCTTGAGCGCAGGAGATTGAGACCAGCCTGGGCAACATAGCAAGATCCTGTCTCTAAGAAACATAAAAAAGTTAGCTGGGGTATGGTGGCAACACACCCGTAGTCCCACCTATTCAGGAGGCTAAGACAGGAGGATTGCTTGAACCCAGGAGTTTGAGACCAGCCTAGGCAACATAGTGAGACCTCATCGCTACAGAAAAAAAAAAAAAAATCACAAGAAACAAAAATTAGCCAGGTGTGGTGGTATACACCTGTAGTCCCAGCTACTCAAGAGGCTGAGGTGGGAGGATCGCTTGAGCCCAGGAGGTCAAGGCTGCGGTGAGCTGTGATCCTGCCAGAGCACTCCAGCCTGGGCGACAGAGCCAGACCCTGTCTCGAAAAAAATTAAAAGCGGCAAGGCATAGTGGCTCAGGCCTGTAATCCCAGAACTTTGGGAGGCTGAGGCGGGTGGATCACTTGAGGTTAGGAGTTCGAGACCATCCTGGCCAACATGGTGAAACCCCATCTCTACTAAAAATACAAAAATTAGCCAGGCGTGGTGGTGGGCGCCTGTAATCCCAGCTATTAGGGAGGGTGAGGCGGGAGAATTGCTTAAACCCAGGAGGCAGAGGTTGCAGTGAGCCAAGATGGCACCAATGCACTCCAGCCTGGGCAACAGAGCGAGATCCTGTCTCGGAAAAAAAAAAAAAAAAAAAAGAAAAAGAAAAGAAAAAAATATGTATCTTGATAGGTTCTCATATGGACACTTACAAATCTCTTGTGCTTTTTAATGCCTAGGTGGTTATATCCATTATACGGGTAAGACCACCATTTCTTCAGCCATATGGACGTTTAGACTGCTTCCAGGTTTTTGCTATATAAATTTTGTGGCAGTGAACAACTTTAACCATATATATTTATATGTGTACATCTACAAGATAAAATGTTAAATGTGAAATTGCTGGGTCCAAGGACACATACATTTAAAATATTGGAAGACATTGCCAAACTCCTCTTCAAATTGCCTTTGCCCTTATGCAGATTTTGTTCTTTCGCAAGGGAAAAGAGTATTTTAAATTTTCACTTTCGCACATTGAGAAAACAATAAATATATTTTAAAAGCAGGAACTGCTTATTATGCCTGTTGCCTATAGGGAACTACTAGAACATGATACATAACAAACATCAGGGGTCCAGCCACCTGATAGTGGTTTGTCACTAGCATTCTTTGGCCCAGTTTTCAGAGGCAGAATAAGGTAGAAAACTGCATGTTGCACAGAAAGTCTGACTTTTCGTTACCTTTCCATTTATACAGTAATCAATACTGTGGGAACAAGTCTAACACTATCTGGCTGCAAGGGGAGAAAATCTTCTGTTGTTTCAATGCAATGAAACAACACAAAAGAGTGAAACTGATAAGAAGTAGAGAGTGTTTGCCATATATTACGTTTGAAACTACCATCAAATCTATTTTTAAATGTCTTAGGTTTATGTTTAAGACAAAGTCATCTCCAAGAGATATATGTAAGTCTACAAAGTGAAGAGAGTATTTTCATGGTAGACAATGAGGTGTCTTTACAATAGCCATGGGCTTTTTCACGATGGTGATGCTTCCTGCTAGCTTTTAAGTGTTCTGCATAGCACTGGGCTTATCATAGTCACTCAGTAAATATTGCTTTGGATACAAATCTTCAATTTTATATGTCCTTCCTACCCTTAAAAATCAGCTCTAAGTCTGGGCATACCCAAGGCAACTAAGGACAGTTAGGCATTCCTACAGTGCTTCCCCCAAATCCTGTCTATAGAGAACTATGCATTTCCTAGGAAAGGGCCTCTCGTGCTATGATGTAAGCCTTCTCACTATGCCTTGGCAGGGCCCAGAGGGATGGATAACTTTTAGAGCAAGGCTCAAGGATCTCTCCTAAACCTATTTAATTGCAAATGTTAACTACAGTCACTATCACTGAACCAAGGACATCTTAGAGTAAAATGCGTGCTCCAAGAGGATTTTAATCATGATGTAATGGAGAATCATGATGTACAATAGCATTTACGATAATATCTAACCCTTTAGTGAGCACGCTAGCTTGTTATTATTAGCGAATGCTTTTTATGTACCAGGAAAGTGATTATACTTTCCGTATATTAACTCATCTAATCCATACAACAACCTCATGAGGAAAATACTACTATTATTATCTCCACTTTATTACTAAGAACGATGAAGCACAGAGAGTTAAGTACCTTCCCCATGGTCACACAGCTAGTGAGTGGCAGAGAGTAGAGATTTGAAACCTGTTATCTCTGACTCCAAAACCCCTGTTCTTTCTTTTATTATCTGGAAAGCTCTATTTTCATGCCTCTATACCAGTTAAAAAAGGAAAAAGTCAGGAGCAATGTACAATGCCTGGAACTAGCAAATAATGATTTCAAAATGTAGGGTATGTGTTACCTTGTCTGAATCCTGAATTATTTTGACATTCTCCGTGCCAAACTTTTCACCATAAAGTTTAACAAGTCTCAAGGAAATTTCTGAGAGGCCAGTGAGCTTTGGTTCTTTATAGATGTACTCCTTTCCATCTTCTTCTTCAAAAAAAGACTATTATAAAGTTAAACAAATAATAACTTATAAATAATATGAGCAAACACAACATTTAAAGAAAATCTATTAAATAACTAGTAATAATATATTTGAAACACATTTTGAATAATATTACTAAAAGTCCCATGCATGTATTCACCCTTTGAACTTCAAATACATGAGAATTTTCAAATTCCTGATAATTTTCAAATTTATAATCATATAAACATATGGTCTGAGGAAGATTTCCAAACTAGGTTTTTTCCTTCCCTGTACACTTACCTGTTTTTTATTTAAAAGTTTTAACTACTATATATTTAATATGTACTTTTAAAAGCTTAACAGAAAATGAAGCTGACAGAAATCAAAACCTTCTCTGTCGTATTCTGACCTGAAGGATTTAGATATGAGAACCAAAGTGCACTGTATACATACAAAAGAGGCTCTCTGCTGTTGTAATAGGCACTCTATCTGGACAGAATCCTAGCTGCTACAGTAAACTAGTAATTCAAAGGTGAATGTTTAAAAAGGAAAACGTTATGAACTCAAGTACACTTACTTGGCCATAAAAGGCAACTCTGAAGAAAGTGCCTAAAAGTCTCTTTTTTGTGTGCATAACTTCCAGAATTTTTGTGTAAGCTCCATGAAGAGTTCTATAAACTTGAGTAAGTTTCTGAAAAATAAAAATATACAAATCAGCTTTGTTTTTTTGTTTAATTACTAAATGTCTTCAAGATGAATGTATAAGAATAAAAAGCACCAGTATATTCTTTTCAAAATGGTCTTGGTGGGGTCATTCCTACTCATCTCCCTTTGTAACAATTAGACAGTCCTCAACAACTTTAGGTCTAAGGGTAGAACTTAAAATGGTAAAATAACACTGTATTTCTTTTTAAAAGAAATTTCTTCTAAAAAAAAAAGGGGGGGGGCTACATGTGCAGAAAGTGCAAGTTTGTTACATAGATATGTGTGCCATGGTGGTTTCCTGCACCTATTGGCCCGTCCTCTAGGTTCCCTCTCCTCACCCCCCCCCCCCCACCCCACAACAAGCCCTGTGTGTGTTGTTGCCCTCTCTGTGTCCATGTGTTCTCATTGTTCAACTCCTACTTATGAGTGAGAACATGCGGTATGTGGTTTTCTGTTCCTCAATAACATTGTACTTTTTAATATCATGCTTCATTTTATTCACATCTCAATGGACATTTTTAATTTTGAAATATTGTATTATCAACTACTATTTTCTACAGGGTCTCAATATTTTTAACTGAAAGGGCAGCCAAATGCTTTGCTTGAGCCCTCAGGTAGAGAGACATGAGAATAAACAATCCACGTATTTAAAGAGGAAAATAAAATGCAAATATAACAATAAGTAATGGTGTAAGCTGCAGTGAGGGCTGCTTTTATGCAAGTTCACAGATATTTCCAAAGGATATGTTTTTCTGCACTTCCAGAAAAAGAGAGCACATTGTGTAAAGAACACTATCAAAAATGTGAAAGACGACCTACAGAATGGAAAAAAATATATGCAAATCACAGATCCGATAAGGGTTTAGTACCCAGAATATTTAAGGACTTCTTACCACTCAACAACAAAATATATGCAAACCAATTTTAAAAATGGGCAAAGGATCTGAATAGACATTGCTCCAAAGAAGATGTACAAGCAGCCAAGGACACGAAAAATCACTCAATCTCACTGTCATTAAGGAAATGCAAACCAAGACAATGAGGTGCCACTTCACATGCACTAGGATGGATTTTACAAAACAAAATAAAATGAACAGAAAATAACAAATGTTGGTGATGATATGAAGTAATAGGAATCCTAGTACACTGATGATTGAAATGTAAAATGGTATGGCCACTGTGGAAAACAGCTTCGTGGGTGTCAAAAAGTTAAACATAGAATTACCAAATGATCCAGCAATTCTACTCCCTAGTATATATTCAAGAGAATTGAAATTATATATCCACACAGAAACTTGTATGTGAATGTTTACAACAGCACTATTCATAATAGACAAAAGGTGAAACAACCCAAATGCCCATCAGTGGATGAATGGATAAACAATCTGCAGTGTATCCATACAATGGAATCTTACTCAGCCATAAAAAAGAATGAAGTTCTGATATGTGCTACAACTGATACATGAACCTCTAAATATTACACTAACAGGCCAGGTGCGGTGGATCACGCCTGTAATCCCAGCACTTTGGAAGGCTGAGACAGGTGGATCACTTGAGGTCAGGAGTTTGAGACCAGCCTGGACAACATGGTGAAACCTCATCTCTCTTAAAAATACAAAAATTAGCCAGGAGTGGTGGTGTGCGCCTCACAGCTTGGGAGGCTGAGGTGTCAGGATCACTTGAGCCCAGGAGGCAGAGGTTGCAGTGACTGAGATCGTGCCACTGTACTCCAACCTGGGTGACAGAGTGAGACTGTGTCTCAATTTAAAAAAAGAAAATGCTAACTGAAAGAAGCCAGACATAAAAGGTCACACATTATACTACAGGTTGAGTATCCCTTATCTGAAATGCTTTGGACCAGAAGTGTTTGAGATTTTGAAATATTTGCATTGGACTTACCAACTGAACATGTCTAATCTGAAAATCTGATATCCAAAATGTTCCAGTGAGTATTTCCACTGAGCATCATGACCATGCCCAAACAGTTTCAGATTTGGGAGCATTTATGATTTCAAATTTTCAGATTAGGGAGGCTCAATCTGTATTCCTTTTAAATGACATATCCAGAATAAGCAAATCCAGAAAGCAGCTTAGTGGTTATTGGAAAGTGGGAGTGGGGTGGGGAGTAATTACTTAATAGGTATGGAGTGTTTTTCTGGGGAGTTTTAAAACTAGAAAGAGGTGATGGGTGTACAACACTGTGAATATATTAAATGCCACTGACTTCTATACTTTAAAATGGTTAATTGTATGTTATATAAATGTCACCTCAATAAAAAAGGAAGAACACACAAGCTTCTTTCTCTAAAATTCTTCCCATATTATATTTTACAATTGAGCTCAATTGGAGGGAAATCTTCCTTACCTTGGCTGCTATCTCTGATAGTTTTCAGCTCATTCCATAGAGATACACTGGAAAAGTATAAATCAGTGTTCTATTTTTTGGTTTTGTTTTGAGATTGGATCTTGTGCTTTAGCCAAGGCTGGCGTGCAGTGTCTCAATCATAGCTCACTGCAGCCTCAATCTCCTGTACTCAAGCAATCCTCCTACCTCAGCCTCCCAAATGGCCGGGATCACAGGCGTGCACTACCACGCTCCAGCTACATCAGTCCTAAACACAATTACTTCATCTATACAGAGTGCTACGGGATTTATACAGACCCTTACACCCCTCCAAGGAAATAGGACTAGTTCCCCTATAGAAAACATAATTTTCTTTAATGTGTAGAGAAGATATATTTTTCTTTCTTCCCTATTGGTTGGCTAAGTAGCAAAAGGCTCCCTGGGTTTCTAACAGCCAGAACTTCCTTCATCCTAAGAGTCAGAAAATGGGGACTTTATTTTGAAATTACTACAAAGGTTCTTCAGATGTAATGCTTTGATAGGAGGGGTAATGGCAAATCTAGTTTTGTCTCATAGGCTATTCTTTGCCATCTGTATGACCTATACTTAACTTCAGCTTATTACCATATTCACTTGAATTCTACTATGAGTTTTCAGGCATGCCCCATTTACACCAAATGTATGGCAGAAAGAGAGGAAGACCTAGAATCTAGGAAGAAAAAGTGAGTTTGATCAGAGCCAGTTTGGAGGAGAGACAAAAACACTGCTCAGATTATATTAAATCTATGTGTGTTCACTCTTAGAAACTGTCAACAAGGAAAGGCCTAACTGCTTTATTTAAGAGTAAATTGCCTTGCTTTTTAAAAATGGCTTGAATCCTAAATCATCCCTTCCCAGTACAGCAGCGATAGAAATTATGATATGGACTAAGAGACTTGAATATTTAAAAAATCGTGTTTAGTGCTGGTAGCAATTGCTGTTCATGATACTACTATTCTTTATTAACTATACTTTATCAATAGTTTATTTGGCAAGTCAAAATTTTAAAATTCTCATAATAGGGCTATTACTACTGTATTATTACCCACCCCACTGTCATCTGCCAGCACCTTTAGTTTCTCCGCTGAATTATAAAGAATACAATCATGTCTATGCCTCTTCCCTGGGTAACATGGAAATTTGACAGCTTTTTAAAGTGAAGGTTTAGTGAAAACAACACTGATTATTTTGTGCTCTGACAGAAAGAGGGGAGGGTGCTAGATGAAAATATTTTCAGGCCCATCACAGTGGCTCATGCCTGTAATCCCAGCACTTTGAGAGGCTAAGGCGGGAGGATCACTTGAGGTCAAGAGTTCGAGACAAGCCTGGCCAAGATGGTGAAACCCCATCTCTACTAGCAATACAAAGATAGTGGGGCATGGTGGTGCATGCCTGTAATCCCAGCTACTTGGAAGGCCGAGGCAGGAGAATTGCTTGAACTCGGGAGGTAGAGGTTGCAGTGAGCCAAGACTGTGCCACTGCACTCCAGCCTGGGCAACACAGTGAGACTCCATCTCAAAAAAAAAAATTTTTTTTTTTCAGAACCACTGGTCTAATTTAAATCTCAATTTCTATTTTGGATCTTTTAGCCTTAATTTCATTCGGAAAACATAAATGAATATAAGGTAGGACTTTTTAAGTTTCACTTTATTTTCTTTTCATAAGCAGGACCAAAGGAAGTTTTATGTTGTTTTTAATTGACACATAATAATTGTACATATTTATGGGGTACAATTTATGGGGGGAATGTTATTTCCATACATGCCAACATTGTGTAATGATCAAAACAGGGTAATTAGTAAATGTATCATCTCAAACATTTATCATTCCTTTGTGGTGAAAACATTAAAAAATCTTAGGATTTAATAGCCTTTTTAGGGATTGTCACTTTGAAATTGGACAAATGTGTCAAAATGATAGACTATCTATATTCTATGATAAAATACAAAAGTCATAATCTAATGAACCTCATATTCTTCAGAGGACACCGAGTAGAATAATAGTAACAGAACTATATTACTGTTTTCCCTAAAACCAAAATAAAATACGTAAGTCAATGATAAAAATGTTCAAATTGTCTACCTCAAACTCACGACGTTTCTCATAAATTGGAATGATCAACTTGGAAATCTCAGAAATTATTTCATAACGTTCTGCCTTCCATAAGCCATCCACACATTGTTCTAGCAACTCCAGCAAGACTTCCTGCATTAAGAGAAAAATCCAATTAGGAATTAAAAATAGTTTTAGAGTTTTGGACAAATAAATTTTGAAGCATTTCAAGTTGGTAGAAAACAAACAGATGGTACTAAATTCAATGAGATGCACAAAAGGAACATACTTGTGTGACAATATTTTATAAATCAAATATTTAAAGTATTTGAAGTTAAAAACATTCTTACAAATATAAAATTGATGTTAACAATAGTAAACTATGATTATTTTGTTTATTCACATAATGAAGATGTTAACTACAGTTGCAAATGTTAACACATAAAGAAAGAATATTTTTAAAAAGGGAATATATTGTTTATTCCAAATTGAGGATGTCTGAATGTCTAACATCCATTATTTTTTATATTAAAACAATATTTACCCATATCAGTCTTAAGAAAAATTGACAACATTTTCAAATATTGTGTTGGTGATTTAGGTGTTTATTAAAATGATTCGATGTTTTAAATTTTTTTTTAGTTTTTATTTTTGTGGGTTGATATTAAAATGATTCAGTTTTGATAAAGAACACTTCCCAACTGATGGTTCTAAAATTACTGAGAACGATAGGATAACAGCTCAAGATAGAGATCACCAGCCCTGCCAGAATAACAGTTGCTATAAAACTCTTTTGTGAACCATCATCTCATGTTCTCAACCATGAAAACATGAAGCCAATTACTGATGCTACCCATAAGTCATAACAGCCTGTTTCTATCTTAAAGAGATGCACTTCAGACCTATAGAACTGATCGCTAAAACAGCTCTTCCCTTATGTCCTTTAGAAAATCGAATTCATCATCTAGCTCTTATACTTGTGTTTCCTATCTTGCCAGTGGCAATACCCTATAGACCCTTAGGTAGCAAACTAAGCGCAGTTTTGACTTGATCATCTGTTATGGGCTGAATTGTGTCCCCCAAAAAGGTAAGTTGAAGTTGTAACCCCAAGCACCTCAGAATGTGACCTGATTTGAAAACAGAGTCATTGCAGATATGATCGTTGAAGCAATACCGGCGTAGGGTGGGCCCCAACCCAGTATGACTGGTATCTTTATATGAAGATAGAGACACACAGGGCAAACACCATGTGACTACAGAGGCAGAGACTGGAGTGATGCAGCCACAAGTCAAGGGAAGTCAAGGAACAACTCTTACCACCAGAAGACAAGGAAGGCTTCTACCCAGAGTTTCAGAGGGAGCATGGCCCTGACAATTTGACTGCATATTTCTAGACTCTAGAACTGTGAGACAATAAATTTCTCTTGTTCTAAGCCACCTAATTTGTGGTACTTTGATGTTGCAGTCTTAATGCTGCAGCCTGAATGTTTGTGTTTACTCAGAATTCATATGTTAAAATCCTAACCCCCAAGGTGATGGTGTATTAGGAGGTGGAGACTTTGGGAGATGACTAAGTCATGAGGGCAGAGCCCTCATGAATGGGATTAGTACTCTAATAAAAAGAACCCCAGATAGTTAGCTCACCCCCTTCCACCACATAAGGGTGCAGTACGAAGATACCATGTATGAATTAGGAAGTGGATCCTCACCAGACACCAAGTCAGCCAACACCTTTATTTTCACCTACTAAGCTTCCAGTATAGTGAAAAATACATTTCTGTTGTTTATAACCTACCCAGTCTCTGGTATTTTCTTACAGAAGCCCAAATAGGCTAAGATATCTATGAAACTATCACACCCTCTTTCTTTACTCATTCTATAATGAGTTCATCACCAAGTCCTGCCAGTTTTACTTCCTAAATATTTCTCAAATCTGACCCTTTCTCTCCATTTCTCTTATTGCTAAGGTGCAAAATTTCCCTATTTTTTTTTCTTAATTTATCTTCCTGCCTCCAGTCTTGGCCCTTTCAAATACATCTTCCACACATCTGCCATAGGGTTCTGATTAAAATGCAAACCTGAGCGTGTCACTCTCCCTTTCTTAAAATCTGGCAATGGCTGCGCATCACTCACAGAACAACGGACATGCTCCTTCATGTGGGACACAAAGCTTGCAATGATGTGGCTGATACTTCTATAATCTCATCATTCATCATACCAAACTTTGTACTTTATGTTATAACAACAGTGAACTAAGTAGTTTCCCTGAATCACAATGGTGTGTCTTAGCTTCATGTCTTTGTTCAGGCTGTGCCTTCCTCCCTTTAATCCCTTCTACTTGGTTAATCTCTTTAAAACACTTTAGGTATCACCTTTTCCAGGATCCTTCTCCTTATCAATACAGGGTAGGCAAGACACTACACATCTTTTTTTCTATTTCATTAATTTTTTGGTAAGGATTTATCACTATATTTGTACATTATTTACATATTATCTACATATCTGACTTTTCCAATAGGCTATGATTCTTTGAGAGTAGGGACAATATTTTACTTACATTGGCTTTTCCAGTAATTATTTTAGTGTCACTGGATAGTATATGTGAAATAAATGTTGCTACTTGAATAAAATATCTATATATTAATGCCTGCTAGCCAAATTAAAATTTCCAGCAATTTTGGGACAAACATTGGGGGAATTAAATATAAGGTACACACTTAGTATGAATTATCCCAGGAATGTAAAGTTAGGTTACAATTAAAAAAAATGTAACATACAACCACATAAACTGAATAAAAGAGAAAAATCATATCTCTTTCAATAGATGCAGGAAAAAAGCATTTACAACACTTAACATCCATTCATGATATTTAAAAAGAACTCAAGAAACAAAGAACAGAAGAGGTCTTCCTCAATCTGATAAAAGGCATTTACTAAAAATCTAAAGGCTAGACATGTTTCTCCTAAGATTGAGAACAAGTTAGAATGTCTGCTCCCACCACTTATATCCAACATTATGCTGAAGGTTCTAGCCAGTACAATAAGGCAAGAGAAAGAGAAAAGACCTACAGGATTAGAAAAAGTCAAATTGTTCTGTGCATATGGCATAATTGTGTATGTAGAAAATCCTAAAAAACATACAAACTACGGAAACTAATAAGCAGACTTAGTAAGGTTGCAGGACATAAGAGCAACATACAAAATCAATTATATTTCTATATACTAGCAACAACATATTAAAAAATGAAAATGTAAAAGCAAACAATATTATTTACAATAGCATCAAAACATCACATATCTACCAATAAATCTAACCCAAGACTTCTACCCTAACAACTACAAAATATTATTGGCAGTTAAAGATAACCCAAATAAACGTTCATTGATTGAGAAATTCAATATTGTTAAACTCTCCACTCTCAGGCTATTTTGAGGATATAGAAAAGACGATTCCAAAGATTATATGGAAATTCAAAGGATGTAGAATAGCCAAAACAACTTTGAAAAACAATAAAGCTGGACGGCTAACACTACCTGATTTCAAGACTTAAGTTATAGTAATCAAGTGTGATACTGGCATCAAGATGGGCAATGGAAGAGAACCAAGAATCCAGAAATAGCCCACACAAATATGAAGAAACGAACTTTTGACCAAGGTGCCAAAGTAAATTCAATGTGACAAAAGGAAAGCCTTGTTTTTCCCCAAATGGTATGTACCACCTAACTATCCAGAAAAAAAAAAAAAAAAAAAAAAAAGCTTTGACCTCTATCTCATTCCATGCTCACAAATGAACTTTAAATATATTACAGACCTAAACAAAACTCGGAAACAAAGTTTCTAGGAGAAAACACAGGACAACACTACCAGGATCTTGAGGTAGGCAAAGATTTTTGGGACCAGATACAAAAAGAACAAATTATTATAAAATAATAAACTGGATTTCATCAATTACAACCAAAACCAAAATTTTCTGCTCAACCACAGACTCAATTAAGAAAGTGAATGGACAAGTCAGAAGCTGGTAAATAAATATACAACACACACATCTTGACAAAGGATTTATATCCAGGAAAGAACTCCCAAAAAACAACAATAAAAAGTAGGCAATGTGATTTCTAAAATGGATAAAAGACAAACATTTCACAAAAGAAAATATAAAAGAGGCCAATGAACATCTGAAAAAGTGGTAGACATCATCGGTTACTAGGGAAATACAAATAAAAGCCACAATGAGATGTTGATTCACATCTAGTATTAATAGAATGGCTAAAATTTAAAAAGATTAGCAATATCAGATGCTAGGGAGGATGTGGGGCAAATAGAACTCTCATCTACTACTGGCAAACAGTATAAAATGGTCCAACCACTTTGAGAAGCTCTTTGGAAATTTCTTAAAAGTTAAATATATATCTTCCCTAGGATTCAGCAATGCCACTCCTAGATATTTACCCAAGAGAAAAAAAGCATATGTCAACAATAAGTCATAGATAGGAATGTTTAAAGTAGACTTATTCATAACAACCTGAAACTGGAAACAATTCAAAATCCCATTAACTGAATGGATTTAAAATTTGTATATAAAGAAAATGGAAAAGAACAAACTTTTGATATACCCAACAATATGGATGAATCTCAAAATATTAGGTTAAACAAGAGAAGTCAGATTAAAAAAAAAGGTACATATTGAATGATTCCATTTATATGCCATAAAAACTAATTCATGGTGATAGAAATCAGATGGTGAAGGTGGGGAGCCTGACTGGAAATGGGCACAAGGGAACCTTTCCCGAAGGAATGGGCATGTTCTATTTTTTTGTTTCTGATTACATGGTTACATGGGTGTATACAACTGTCAAAATTCATCAAATTGTTTAAGATTTTACTATGTATTAATTATATAATTTTTATTTTTATTTTTGAGACATAGTCTCATTCTGTTGCCCAGGCTGCAGTGCAGTGGCACGATCTTGGCTCACTGCAACCTCTGCCCCTGAGGTTCAAGAGAGTCTTGTGCCTCAGCCTCCCGAATAGCTAGGATTACAGGCCTGTGCCACCACACTCAGCTAATTTTTGTATTTTTAGTGGAGACGGAGTTTCACCATGTGGGATAGCCTGGTCTTGAACTCCTGGCCTCAAGTGATCTGCCTGCCTTGGCCTCCCAAAGTGTTGGAATTACAGGTGTGAGCCACCATGCCCAGCCCAATTATATATTAATTATATGTTTAAAATCTATTGCAGGGGCACATGTCATCAGGACCTCCTGAGGTGGTGTCATGGATTAAAAAAAAGACTGTTGCAAATCAAGTCAGAAATACATTTTTGGAACAAGTTACATTGCATTATTACCGGTTTAACTCACATATGTAAATACAAGCACTAAATGGACAACAGTTTGTATTTTTCATTTCAATGTAACTTCTAAATCAGTGTTAGTTTTTTTTTTTAATTGGCTAGGGTATAAGGAAGAAGCCTTATTATGCAAACTGAAACATAAAGTGGCACTTGATAGAACATGATTCTACCTGTATATATCAAATAAAAGTATGTATAAATTACTTGTAGAACCCAAAAGATTTCCAACAAATGTGTTTATACATAAAACTAATTATGGTTTTTGATTATTAAGAAAAGTTACTGCTCTCCTTAAGAGTATAAAAAAGGGTTGAGCTCAAAGGCGTTTCTATGAATACACTGAAGCTACTGTTTAGAAGGCAAGGATATAAGTTCAATTGTACTGAACCAGTTAAGCCCCATGAAATCCCCTGAATCTTTCTGCTGTCAGCCTGTAAAACCTGCAGGTCTCTGGGAAATCATCTAACTAAGATCCAGAAACATGAATTAACTTGTCCAAGGCTACACAGTCAAAAATCGAGCTGGAATAAAAATTCAAGTATCTTGTGTCTCTGTTATGATCAATTAATTCGGCAAACATATTTTAAGTATCTATCCTTGTAGGTTCTGAGGGTAAAAGGACACCAACTTGCCTTTAAGAAATCTCACTGCCAAGTAGGTCAATAATAAAACCCGACATTATTCTCACACTTCATGACTTTTTAAGTTTTCACATGTATTGTGAAGTGACCACAATAGTATTATTGTCCTTATTTTACTGATAGGGAGAGAGACTATGTATAAATAGTAGGTAAAGCTTCTAGGTGGATCATTAAATAAACCAGAGCTAAGTTGAGATTTGTGTATTTTTAAAAATCAACTCATAAAGTATTTATGAAGTATGTCACTGTAATTTTAATCTCATTGTTTAATACAAGTTTTTTAAGAAATGTAATTTTATGGCACTATAACTGCAATCTCTGCTTTTCTGTGTTTCTTTCTTGTTTTCTATGTTCACACTCTTTGTGAACTTTCCCCCATGCTTCAGTCCTTGATTCTCTGGTCTTCACTCACTGTATTATGTCTAACATTCAGTCTGCTTTGGTTCTCATAAGGATATGACTTCCAGATGTGTATTTCTAACCCTAAACTCTCTCCTTATATTCAGTTCCATATTTCTTTTTTTTTCTTTTTTGAGACACAGTCTCACTTTGTTGCCCAGGCTGGAGTACAGTAGCACAATCTTGGCTCACTGCAACCTCCACCTCCCGAATTCAAGTGATTCTCCTGCCTCAGCCTCTCCAGCAGCTGGGATTATAGGCAGGTGCCACCACGCCTGGCTAATTTTTGTATTTTTAGTAGAGCTATGTTGGCCAAGCTGGTCTCGAACTCCTGACCTCAGGTGATCCACCTGCCTCGGCCTCCCAAAGTACTGGGATTACAGTCATGAGCCACTGAGCCCGGTCTCAATTCCACATTTCTAATGGCTTGATGGTTATTTCCATATTGATAAGCTTTCACTTCAAAATCAACTCACCTATAAAATGAAATTCATCATTTTTCCTGCAAAACCATCCATCTATCATTTCTCCTTAACCTCCAAATCTGAAATCTTAGAGCTACCTTTGACCCTTCCCCTCCCACAGCCAGCAAATCATCATCTTTTCCTCACACTATTTCCTGAATCTTTCACTACCCTGGTTTAAGCCTTAACTACTCGTATCTGGATAATTAGGGCAGCCTTCTCTCTAGCCCCTGCCTCTAGCTCCTATCCTTGTATCTTCAATACCTCTCCCACATCATCACCAAATTAGCCTTCCCTCTTCCTTGCTTTCATGTAGTCATTATCCTGCTCAAAAATCTTTGAGGCCAGGCGTGGTAGCTCACGCCTGTAATCCCAGCACTTTGGGAGGCCAAGGCATGCGGATCATGAGGCCAATGGATCGAGACCATCCTGGCCAACATGGTGAAACTCCCATCTCTACTAAAAATACAAAAATTAGCTGGGCATGGTGGTGCATGCCTGTAGTCCCTGATACTCGGGAGGCTGAGGCAGGAGAATCACTTGAACCCGAGAGGCAGAGGTTGCAGTGACCCGAGACTGCTCCACTGCACTCCACCCTGGCGACATAGCAAGACTCCTGGAGAAAGAAAAAAAAAAAAAAAAAAAGACTTTGATACCAATTCAATATTCTACTGAATATAGCCCAAACACTGAAAGTTTCTCAAAATCTGGCCTCAACTAATACTCTTCTCTATGGGAACCTACTGCTATAGCCAAAAGGATCCACTCACTGTGCCTCAAACATGTCTTACACTTCCCTACCTCTTAGTCATGGTCCCTGCTCTTCTCCTGTCTCTTAGAATGCCTTCAGGCTGTCCTCATTCTTCCAGTCCCTCTCTGATCATACCTCCTCTAGTCTACCTGAGCTCTAAGGCATCTTTCACCTTTGACTTTGCATGGCACATATTGTCTATATTATTCAAATATTATTCAAAAGTCTTTTTTCCATTTCATGTACATGTATTATCTCTTCAGGTGGACCTTGGAGGTCAGGGACTAGTCATATCTAATTATTTAAAGCTCCTAGGTCACCAAGTCCAGGGCCTTGCTCTTAAGTTAATGTCCAATAAATCTTTGGTGGTTGATTTGACAGCCAAAGCTGTTTTCTATACATGTGGCATTTAGAGCAGAAATTTTCCATTTAAAAATACTTTTGGACATACTCTGTCTTAGCTGAAGAAAAAAACAATGTTAACTCTATTTTTTATGGAAAAATTTCCAACATATGTTGACTCTTATCTAGTTACTGGGATGGTGACTTGAGGATGGCAAATGCTGCATTTCTAAAACTAGACAATGGGACCAGTTCAAGAGACAGGATCCTCTAAACAGGAACATCTTTGGCCTGGACAGTTTTAATACTTAAAGTTCACTAACCCTTAGTTACCTTCAAAATTAGGTTAGCTGTAATAATTGTTTAATATACATGAATTTTATGAAGTGAAATTTATATAACTGGCAACGCAGGCCCTGGAATCCTTACTTCACTATAATGGACATCCATCATCCCAGCATCTTCTTTCATTGCTCCTTCTTCATCTATATTGGGAGTAATTTTCTTGAAGGCTGAACATCCATTGGGAAATAATTCTGTGTGAATAAAAAAAACAGTGGAGTAAATTTATGAGAAAGCATTTAGTAAATAACAGTGAGCCTTAAAGAGATGGGCTATTTAAAATAAAAACATATTTTTGTAAGAATCAAAGTCTTTTTTTTTTTTTTTTTTTTTTTTGAGACGGAGTCTTGCTCTGTCACCCAGGCTGGAGTGCAGTGGCCGGATCTCAGCTCACTGCAAGCTCCGCCTCCCGGGTTTACGCCATTCTCCTGCCTCAGCCTCCCGAGTAGCTGGGACTACAGGCGCCTGCCACCTCGCCCGGCTAAGTTTTTGTATTTTTAGTAGAGACGGGGTTTCACTGTGTTAGCCAGAATGGTCTCGATCTCCTGACCTCGTGATCCGCCCGTCTCGGCCTCCCAGAGTGCTGGGATTACAGGCTTGAGCCACCGCGCCCGGCCAAGAATCAAAGTCTTAAGTACAATTTTCACTTGCAAAAATTTTTAAATTTGTTTCCATCTACTACATATTTTATTAGCTTCTCCCCTACAAAGTGAGCTTAAGTTACTTATGAGTAAGTTTTATTCTTTGACTATGTATCATCTTCAATGGCTAGTATAGATGTTCACCTAGTACAATCTAAACATTTATTTAAACTTTGATCCTATATACATTTGTGTTCTATCATCTAAACAAGAGGGCAGGCACTTTTCAGGTAACCACTAAGTGATCTTTGGTAACCATGTCTAGTGCCTAATTTCACTGAGATGTGGGAGAGGAAGTGAGATGTTGGAGAAGGTCTGGCTTAGGACTTTTAAGAGTCAGGAAATAAAACAGATGGCAGGGATGAAGCATCCTAGAGAAAACAGGATGGGGCACTGAAAGAACCATTACTTTGGCAGTTACATAGACTCAGCTCTGTCACTAACTGTGTGATTTTCTGCTAATGCTTATCTCCCTGGGACTATAAAAAGTTTTATCATCTATAAAACAGGAATAATAACTACGCTATAAATGAAATGTAAAGTGTTTAGAATGGAGCCTAGTACATAAGTACTCAATGAATTATTATTAGCAAATAAGCCTACCAGTAAAAAAACTAGCCTTCTCAAGGTAGAATAAAATAATTGCTGCCAGCTGGACTCCTGGGAAGTAGGAAGTGAACTCAAGCTGAGAACACCTGCTGTAGGCTTCTGGACCAAATTGTTACTGTCAAGCAAGAGTCTAGGTGTAAAGGCCTCATGGTTCCCCTATAGATTCTAGACAGGGGAACATGTGTAAACATTCCTACTGTGTCTGCCTTGACCTTTATCTAAGTGGGCTGTACTTTTAGAGTTCAAGGAAAATTCTGCTTCTTTATAACATAACCAATGAAAAAGTTTCAATGAAAAAGTTTCCTTCCAATAGGAGCTAGTCACACACACACACAAATGGCTGTCGCAATCTACTGTTCTACAATCTAACAGTGATACTTACAAATAATAACCTTTACTTACAACTAAGTACTGGTAATCTTCCTGTTAGAGGTTGGGGAAGGAAGAAGGAAGGTTTAAAAAAATCAGACCTCAAGTTGAAGAGATTTCTCAGAATTCTGGTGGAAAAGAGGTTATATATCAGGGCTTGGATTTTTCCAACTCTTCTTGTCTAAATGAAACCTAATCACTAGACATATATCTTCTGGGTAAGATGCTTGAACAGAACATGGGTAGGAACCACACATAGAAGTAGGAACCACACTTCTTTGAGAGAAAGATGAAAGTCTGCTAGGGGAAGATAGGGTTATTTTGAAACACTTTTTTTTTTTTTTTTTTTTTTTTTTTTTGAGACGGAGTCTCGCTCTGTCGCCCAGGCTGGAGTGCAGTGGCGCGATCTCCGCTCACTGCAAGCTCCACCTCCCGGGCTCACGCCATTCTCCCGCCTCAGCCTCCGAGTAGCTGGGACTACAGGCGCCTGCCACCACGCCCGGCTAGTTTTTTGTATTTTTAGTAGAGACGGGGTTTCACCATGTTAGCCAGGATGGTCTCGATCTCCTGACCTCGTGATCCACCCGCCTCGGCCTCCCAAAGTGCTGGGATTACAGGCTTGAGCCACCGCGCCCGGCCTTTTTTTTTTTTTTTTGAGACAGAGTGTTACCCCATCGCCTAGGCTGCAGTGCAGTAGCCTGATCATAGCTCACTGCAGCCTTGACTTCCCAGACTCAAGCCATCCTTCCGCCTCAGCCTCCCCAGTAGCTGGGACTACTGGTGCAAGTCACCACAGTCGGCGAATTTTTATATATTTTGTAGAGACCAGGTCTCGTCATGTTACCCAGGATGATCTCTAACTCCTGAGCTCAAGTGATCCAACCGATCTCGGACTCCCAAAGTGCTGAGATTACAGGCGTAAGCCACTACGCCTGGCTTTGAAATACTTTTTCAAGAAGGGAGAAATACATGGGAGTAGTCAGTGAGTTTTAATTAAGGAAGAAGGAGACCGAGGAATGAAAATGATATTTACTTTGACCCACCAAGCTGTAGGACCATTTTTGTTCAAATAAAGTAGTTAATAAAAGGCATCCGGCTGGGCACAGTGGCTCACGCCTGTAATCCCAGCACTTTGGGAGGCCGAGATGGGCAGATCACAAGGTCAGGAGATCGAGACCATCCTTGCTAACAGGGTGAAACCCCATCTCTACTAATAAAAAAAAAAAAATACAAAAAATTAGCTGGGCGTGGTGGCAGGTGCCTGTAGTCCCAGCTACTCGGGAGGCTGAGGCAGGAGAATGGCATGAACCTGGGAGGCAGAGCTTGCAGTGAGCCGAGATCACCACTGCACTCCAGCCTTGGTGACACAGCAAGACTCCATCTCAAAATAATAATAATAATAATAATAATAATAATAAGAAGAAGAAGAAGAAGAAGAAGAAGAAGAAATAAAAGGCACTGAGATAAAACATAGCCTGCTTCATTTCTGAAGATAAGCATGACTAAAATGGTCTGTTACAGACCTCTAGAGAGTTCTATTCAAAGTACTGGACCATAAAAAGATAAGGAACTTTCACCAGAATGTAAATCAATTCCTCATTTCCTTCTTCAACAAAGTCTATGAAAAGGAACAAGTCAGTTGGACAAACAGTGTTTAGTGACATGGTTCATTTACATTCATGACGATACTCCTTATCTTGTTGTAAACATGTGATAAACAGTTCTCAGACTAGCAGCTGGTTTGTGGGATACTCTTTGTGCAGTAGTGCATTAGGAGAACTTCTTGAAATGTAGAAAAAACCATTCCACTTGATCACCACTATCAAGTCAAGCGCTCAGCTGTAAAGAAGAGGGCCCAAGACTTGAGTGAAGAGACAAAGAACATAGCCTTTATTGAAGAAGATAGTCAAACCCTGAAGGCCTCAGGCAGCTAGGTCCATAACTGGGAAAAAAAAAATCCCATCTGTTCAAAAGAGATTATTACTTTAAGCGATTTCCAAATGTAGGGCTTTTCTAGAATGCTGGGATTTAAGGGAGGATGAAGAAAGGCACACTCCTATGCCAGAGATGAGATGAGGCTAAAAGCATCTTGCTAGAGAGTCTTCTGGTGTATCTTAAGTAGAAGTAGGGAAAATTATGTCTTATCTCAGGAACAAAGACATAAACACCCACTTTTGAAAGTTGTGTCTGGGTTATCTAGTGCAAAGACTACTATCGTGAATTTTCAGCTTCAGAGTCCAATATTCTTATTAAATGTGTTATCTTAATGCATCTGCCTGATAATGTACCCAGAGATGACTATATTCCTCCCCCTTTTTGCTAAAGTTATCAACACCCATCAATATCCAATTATATATCAGGACTCTTTGCTTGTTAGATTCTTTAAAATGCTTGGAGAAAATCCTGATTCCTCTTAGTTCTAGAAAGATTTTCAGATGAAACAAGTTGTTGAGTCTAGAATTGGCCAGCGTACATATCCCAACAGAAGGAGGGATCTGTTTGAGGGATCTCATGTAGACCTATGCAGCCCTGTAGAGGGTGGTCCTGGAGAGTCTGCTGTCAGTTTCTCTGGTATTTGACCAGGACTCTTGACCTTGCCGTTTATAACTGTAACTTCTGTATTCCTGACTGCTGTCCCAGGGAAAACAAGATCGAAACTGCTCAAATAGCAACCACAATCCTGAATACAAGATATCCTGTGAAAAAAAGTGGGAAGGGGTGTGGAAGATGGGATAGCAGTGCAACCCTTGATAAAAAAGGATGGCTAGTCAGAAGAAGGATAAGAGCTAAGAGTCCTGAGGGGAGGATAAGAAGGGAAAAAGCTATGACTAGGAAAGAATGAGGGAATAAAAAGCTTCATGAAACTCAAGCTATCAGATCCTGGATAGAAAGACTTGGGAAAGAGAACAACATTACCCTATAAGGAATGAAAAAAAAAAAAACAGACTCTATGGGAAAGGAAATTCCTTTTCCTGAGTTGATGGGTGAATCCTTGCAAGCCTGAAGCTTTGCTGAACCTAGGATACTGTTTGGTGGTGAAAGAATGCAGAGACTTGACTCTTGTCTTCCCTGGGGAAAACATTTGTATCCTCTCTTGGGAAAAGAAAAAAGGGAGAATGTGATCTAGAAATTTTGAGGTTCTTAAACAAAACAAAAATAAGCAAATTCTGACATTTTTATTTTATATTTTTTGGGAGGGAGGAGAATAGCTGACACTCAGTATTACCACTTTGAGATGTCTTCAATAAAGGGAAGAGAATAGTGATCCTTAAGTCTAGTGATCCTTAAGTCTCTCTGGTAGAACAAGCAAGAGCTCAGGCTGCCTGAAAGAAGTTTGAGGGTAGGGTGAGAGCGGGGGCAGGGAGAATTGCATACCACCTTTCCGTTTTCCTGTCAGTTCAGTGCCTGACCCAGTGAAGAAAAGGACCTGGAAATGGTCCCTTGTGGGTGCTGTGTAGTCACCTTCGAGGGGCAAGGGCCCCTAAGCCCTTCCCTGCTTAGGCAATGATCCAATAGGACAAAGTATTTTTTCCCTTAAAAATGCTACACAGTAGAACATCTGCTTCCAATGTGTCAACTGATGAGTAGTATTTTATTCCATCTTGATTTAAAAATGTTTTATAATCTACTTCAAGAGAAACTGGTTAGGAATTAGAGAAAACAAAACATTTTTGGCAATGGATATGTAACGGATTTAAAATATATTCTAATGTTCCTTCCCTCTTGGCCTCATTATCAAAGGGCACTTAATGATAGAAAACAAAGAGTTCTAAAGGTGCCAAATTATCTTTGTCAAATACGTTGGTCTTAAGTGTAAATTCAATGATTTTTTTTCAGTTCTGCACTCAAACGTATTTTCATTGACTCTGTCAATTGCCAGGTCTTATCTAGACTTCAAACAGCTCACTAATGCTTTCTCAGAATGGATGGGAGAACAGGTTTTTTTTTTTAAAAAAATAGTTTTGGGGGAATGGGTGATTTTTTGTTACCTGGATAAGTCCTTTAGCAGTAATTTCTGAGATTTTGGTGTACCTGTCACTTGAGCAGTATACACTGTACCCGATGTGTAGTCTTTTCCTCTCTGGCCCCCACCCCCAGTCCCCAAAGTCCATTATATCATTCTTATGCCTTTGCATCCTCATAGCTTAGCTCCCACTTATAAGCAAGAACATACGATATTTGGTTTCCATTCCTGAGTTAGTTCACTTAGAATAATACTCAGTTTACGTTTTTAACTTGTGTTTTAAATCAGTAGTCGACCTTGGTATAGCTAGTATAGTTGAATCAGCTAATTAAGAAAAAAAAGGTGTTTTGGATCACTGAAACTAAGTGGGGAAAACCCTCAAGACTTTTACTACTACCACTATTTTAGAATAAGATCTTCTAATTTAGGCAAATAGTGTTCCAGGTTTAAAAATAGATGGCATCAGCAAACCACCATGGCACATGTTTACCTATGTAACAAACCGGCACGTCCTGCACATGTATCCCAGAACTTAAAATAAAATAAAATTTAATTAAAAGAAATTAAAAAATAGATGACACCTATAAATAAACATGTAAATTCTCTTAAACATTATTTTTTGTTTAACATTCAAAACAATATTTTCTTCTCATTAGCGAAGAGTGCTTTGATTTCTATGAAGGATAAATTCTAAAAAACCTTGAGTGTATTATGAAATACATAAACGGCTAGTTAAAAATATGATTCCCACTTCCTGAAACGTATCAGTTTGGTGTTTATGCTAGTTGCCTCATGATAATATCCAGAAAAACCATAGCAAGAAATTCTATTTCTAAAGCTTAAGGACTGATAATACAAATAAATAATTCTTGATTTTTCCTTAGCTTTAATGTCTTTGCACTTGTGAAAAAAACAAAAACATTCCAGGGAAATAGTTTTAATATAATTAACTATTTTCAAAATCTAAAAAGTACAGTTTTAGACATAGTGGACATAAAAATCTTCAGATTTCTACTACTATTATTATTATTTAGATGGAGTTTTGCTCTTGTTGCCCAGGCTGGAGTGTAGTGGCGAGATCTTGGCTCACTGCAACTTCTGCCTCTCAGGTTCAAGTGCTCCTGCCTCAGCCTTCCAAGTAGTTGGGATCACAGGTGTGTGCCACAATGTCGAGCTAATTTTTGTATTTTTAGTAGAGACAGGGTTTCACCATGTTGTCCAAGGTGGCCTCAAACTCCTGACCTCAGGTGATCCACCTGCCCCGGCCTCTCAAAGTGCTGGGATTACAGGCGTGAGCCACCATGCCTGGCCAGATTTCTACTAATTAAAAAGATGAGATAATATTAACCGATTTCTCTGAAGACATACTTGAAATCACAGTACTCCATTTAAGATTCTCATATCTGTCAGTTTAGTTGGAATTTCAGGTGTGTAATTTCAATATTTACTTATACTGTGATTTCATATGCATACCAGTGATTTTTTTAAAAACCCTCAAATGGGGCCTCATTTTGGTAATTAATCTATTTTTCTGTTTAAAACTCACATATGTATACTAAAAGGAGAAAACTAAAGTATATCAAACACATAGATTGTTCAAAAGAATTCCAGAGTCAGACAGAAAGTGTTAATTTAAAATACAAGTAAAACGAATCCACATTTTAATTATATTTGAGAAGAATATTTTTAAAATTTTATTTATTTATTTATTTATTATTTTTTGAGACAGGGTCTTGTCCTGTCACCCAGGTTGGAGTGCAGTGTCCTGAGCTCAAGCTATGGCTCAAGCTATGGCTCCTACCTCACCCTCCTTTGTAGCTGGAACCACAGGCATGTGACACCATGCCCAGCTAATTTTTGTATTTTTTGCAGAGATAGGGTTTCACCATTCCTGCCCAGGCTGGTCTCAAACTCCTGGGCTCAAGTGATCCACCTACCCATGCCTCCCAAAGTGTTGACATTACAGGTATGAGTCACCACACCCGGCCAAGAATCCTTTTAGAAAAAGATTCTCCACGTGGGTGTTATGTGAGGCAATCAAACACTGAGCCTCAGTGTGAAATGACAGATATATAGTTAACTATAGGAATTTTGGAATTAAAAAATAAAACAAAATGTGGCTGTGTTCCTACAGCTGAAGCCAGAGTGATATGACTCCTTTAATAATTTGGTTTCATTTTGCCATATTGTTACTCATTCCACTGCCTTAAAGGAAGTAGCTTGGACATTGAGATAGAGATTTCTTGGCTGCCATCTCCACTGCCAATCGATGTTTAAACCTAACTCAACTGGGTTACTATTTGAGCAGATGCAATCTGTTCAACAATACTGTTGAGCGTAGTCAACAATACTGTTTATGGAAAGGAACACTTCCAAGTAGATTTCCTGAATTAGGAATCTTAAATTAGGAATCCAGGGCTGCTGGACCTGAAACCCTTCAAGAGTATGACTCCCCTTTCGTACCCAGGTGTCACTGCACTAAAGTGGCTGGAGAGACATAGTCTATGGGTAGTCAGTGATGTTAAGACACATGAGGGGGAAACAAATAATCTGTGTTATCCTGACTTGAGCCTTGAGAAGAATTTAATTTGTGGCAGCCTTCCAGGGAGGGAAAGTCTTGGAAAATAAACACTGGGCATCAGGCCTGGCCCTGTACTTTTTTTTTTTTTTTGATATATTTTACATTTTATTTTAAAATAGGTACAGGATCTCACTCTGTTGCCCAGGCTAGTCTCAAACTCCTGGCCTCAAGCAATCCTCCAGCCTTGGCCTCCCAAAGCACTGGGATTACAGGCATGAGCCACTGCACCTGGCCACCCTGTACTATTTCACTTTTCTTGTAATCTCTAATGAAAGCAGAAGGGACAACGAACAATCCAGTCTTCTTTTGTAACAGCTTATTTTTAACACTGAATGAGGCCAAGGGTGAACATATTCTTCAGCGTTCAATTATATCACAGTTAAACTACAAAGATAAAAAACTATTATGCTAAATGAAAATCCCCCCATCTCTAAAAACAGAAATATCTTACTTTTTCGATGAAGAAACTCTGCAACTAGAGCTGCTACATGGACATAACACATCGCAGCCTGAAAAAGGATGACAGAGAAAGAACTGTCAGAACATGCTCAAGGTATTTTGAAAGGCTGTTTAGAACAAAACTTTAAGTAGTCACCTCTGAAAAATCTCCATTTTTTACATGAATTTTGGCCATGCTATCAAGCCAGGTTTTCCTGAGCTCTGGGGTGCTTGCATAGGACTTGGCTAAGCTATACTGGAGATCAATTAGCATTTCAGGATCTTTCTCATGCTCCTTCATTTGGGCAGTGGCCATAAGAACAGTGCGGATTCTCTTCGTCAAGTCTTTGACTTCTGTGGGAAAGGCAGTTGCCTAATTTCAAAACAAACAAAAAAGACATGTTTGACAACAATATTGATGTGCTCTAAGGCTTGTCATCCAATGGTGAGGACATAATATGATTTTCACTTCCTGTTACAGTTCTTGGTATGTTGCATATAGTACACTGAAATAATTTTAAATAAATTATTTTTAAAATATGTAACTAGCCCAGGCTTCAAAGGCTCTAACCTTGGTGGCAGTATATTCACAGGACATAAAAGCATTAGCTCTGGAGTCAGACTACCTGGCTTTGAATCCCAGATCCTCCATTGTGAACTCCACAGCCATGGGAGTGATCTTTGTTTGCCGATTTCTTGTAACAGTAACTAAAAACTGATAGCTTACTATGTGCCAAGCACTGGTCTGGGTTCTTTACAGGTTTTAATTTTTACAACAACCCTATGAGTGAAGTACTATTATAAAAAAGTGTTTAAATGCTTGACGAAAGTCTCAAAATTGGTAAATGTAGAGACAGGATTTTCACCTAGGCAGTCTGGCCCTAGAGCTGGTGCTCTTAGCCAGCCTTCTGTTCTGATGAGCATACCTACTCCATCCACTAACTACCACATACACTAAGGTGAAAACTATACTGCAGAAATTTCTATTTACACAAATGGGAGGTCATGAATCACAGAACATTCCAGAAAGTTTAGAGAGATCATTAAGTTTTCAAAGTTTGTCTTTGGTGCCAAGAATACCAGAGTTTCCTCTTTACCCTAGCCACTGCTAAGGAAGTCCTACTGCATCCTCTTAACCCCCACAGGAGTAATCACAATTATCTATATGATTCAGAGATGATGACGAAGAGACAGGTACAGGGGTTAGGGCGCTTGTCAATATGAACACAGTATGTGGGGGAGATGGTTTGAAAAACTGCCTTCTTGATCAGGAGCAGTGGCTCATGTCTGTAATCTCAGCACTTTGGGAGGCCGAGGCAAGTGGATCACCAGAGGTCAGGAGTTTGAGACCAGCCTGGCCAACATGGTGAAACCCCATTTCTATTAAAAATATAAAAAATTACCCAGGCGTGGTGGCAGGCGCCTGTAATCCCAGCTACTCGGGAGGCTGAGGCAGGAAAATCACTTGAACCCGGGAGGTGGAGGTTGCAGTGAGCCGAGATCGGGCCATTGCACTCCGGCCTGGGCAACAAGAGTGAAACTCCGTCTCTAAATAAATAAATAAGGAAAAATACAATAAAAATAAAAAATAAAAACTTAATCCCTTGAAAAATAATAATTATATACATAAAGTTCCTTTCTATAAATAGAGATCCCATTTACCAGGGGAAAGGCACATCTTTTTGTAATAAGGTTTGTTGGTAATGACTGCCATAATAGAATAAAACTAAGTCATTTCATAAATGAGTTATGGAAAAGAAAAAGATTTCCTATCAAGGAGAGAGTATCCAAGCCCCATTTACCCAGAAAAACTTACCAATCTACCTATATAACATAGTATTAAGGATGGTAACAACCGGTAAAAACAATTCCTTAGAGTATAAGCATAAGTGGTGTAACTTGTTTCTATGCTCACGAGATTAGCTGGAGCATATACTGATCCCCTGGGGAACTAGTAGAACTGGCTGGAAAGCAAACTTTCCCAGCCTGAGAGCGGTTGGCACTACACACTGTTATTTTTCAGGGCAAGCAACATTCCTGTGGGAATATTTTTTGGTACATAGATTCTACACATCTAAACATCAAATACGCTGTGACTATGAGCTTTTAATTTTTTTCAGATTTTACACAAAATTGTCAAACTGTGCTGGAAGATGACCTTTCCCAAGAATGGGGATGATTCATTCTTCTGGAAGGAAAAGTCCTACTGGGAAAGGATTCTTCTTCCCTTGTATTCATGTGTCACCGAAGATCAGAACCTGCACTCTATGCAACGAAGCAATAGATGCATTTTTACAGTGCTATGTAAGTTTTAAGCATATAGGAAAGAAAGCAGAACAGTGGTCAGAGTCTTGGGTTTGGCCTCCCCAAACTGGTGCTTAAGAGCAACAGCCTTGGTGTTAACAGATAATTTTCAAAACTCACAAAACCATCAAATAATGAATCCCTTCTGTGCCATTCCTCATCCATTGGCAATGGATCAGGCAACTGTTAGCTATTCTAAGTGAAATTTTGTGAAATTTCAAATTCGGTGCTTATTTAACCAATATTAAAAGTGGTGACAATTGTTAAGAAATAAAGGATCCATATATTTTCTGAGCAAGTTTGGAAATGAAGCCCAGAAAAAAAATTCAGATTCAACTTGCCATAACAACAATGAATACACAGTATATTCATTCATCCATCCACTAAACTGATATTGAATATCTGCTATGTACCAGGCAGCGTTCTAGGTACTAGAGATATAGTGAGGTACAAGACAAAGCCCTTAATTCATAAAACTCACATTCCGTACATTCTATACTATCAAAAGTTGTGAATCCAATGACAGTTTAAGAGTTTAAACTTCCCTGATAGTAAAAGTGGTTATAATTTATTATTTGAAATGAGAACATACCTTCATAGGTCTGTCACTATTTGCAAAATTATTGATAATGAATAAAGACTCCTGAAATCTTGATCCTCCGCTTAGTGCTACATCAGCTATCAGTTGGCTTACAGCAATTATTATCTGTGGGAAGAAGTAAACATTATTTTCCAAATACCTTTTGAACAAATGCTGCCTATGCTCATCATTTTATAAGTACATAAGCACTCACATGAAATGTTTCTTTTAAAGATTCTACACTGTACCAGCATAATGTATTTTCTTCATATATGAGGGGTTTACATTCTTCTGCTGAAATCGTAACTTGAAAGGCCTCATTTCAAATTTTAAAGGATCTTTCTTGGTTAGATGTAACAATTTTTCAAAACTCACAGGACAGCCAGATCTAAAACTATTTTCATAATAGTGAACTGATACAATGGTAGTCAGGTCTCCATTTTAAATATGCTTTTTAGTTTGTAGCTGTGGCAAAGGTGAGAATAAATCATGTTTTTCTTTGATGATTTCTCATTCCTTTTCATTAGTCTATTTGTTGGCTGGAATTCCAAGTCCAGTGCCTCAGCAACTTTCTTTGTTTTTGACCAGGACTTACCTAGTTTAACAAAAGTTTATGCAATGGACTTTGATGGTACTTTTTATTTTTTGAGACAGGGTCTTACTCTGTTGCCCAGGCTGGAATGCAGTGGTATGATCTTGGCTCACTGCAGCCTCGACCTCCCAGGCTCAGGTGATCCTCCCACCTCAGCCTCCCAAGTAGCTGGGACTACAGATGTGTGCCACCACACTTAACTAATTTTTTGTATTTTTGTAGGGACAGGATTTTGCCATGTTGCCCAGGCTGGTCTCAAGCTCCTGGGCTCAAGTGGTCCACCCACTTATGCCACCCAAAGTGCTAGGATTATAGGCATGAACCACCACCTTTGATGGGACTTTTAAATCTCTCAGTCTCTCTTGGGTGACTGCCAAAACAATTCATGCTAAGATATTTATGGCTGGATGCTTTACCACTGGTCCTAGGAAGCAAGATACAGTAATAGCCATGGGTATGGGCTCTAGAGTTGAATGCCTTAGATACAAATCTTGACTATCAATAATTCACAGTGTGGCTTTGGGAAAGCTATTTAACCTTTCTGTGCCTCATGTTTCTCATTTGTAAAGTGGCTATGATAAAAATCCCTACTTTGTAGAGGATGAAAGAGATGATAACCATTAGAGTACTAGTTAATCCTTTATTGAGCATTTATTATGTGCCAGTGTTCTAAGTCTTCACATTTATTAATTTGTCTATATTTGAATAAAAGACTTAAAGAAAACTGATGCTTTGACCCAGAAGAATGAATAACAATGGGAGAATTTCAGGTATACTGGCACACAAATTAGAACAATGCTCTGGGGGAAGGTGGGTTTCCAAGTGCCATCTCATATAAAAGCAAATAGTAAAGGAGCTAATGTGTAATGATGGCTGACTCTAACATGCAAAAGTAATTATATAGCAGACTTTTACAGGAAGCATACACAGTATTCCTATTGGATTTTCACATTATTGATGACATTTTTCAACAAGCTGCTTATGGTTGTCCCCCCATTAATAATCTTGTCTCCAGTAAACAGCTCCAATGGGACAGACCATGACAGTAAAGATATAAATAGGACCAAGGATTTCTCATATTATAATGAGGGCTACTGAGTCAAGCAGTCCCAATTGTGGTTTAGTTCAGAGCTATTTCATCCAATAAACCCAAAAGTATGGAGATGCTGAATAATAACTATCATGTAGGAAGTAGCTATCTTGTGCTACACATTGTGTCAGGCACTATAGGCACCATACACAACTTATTTTAATCCTCAGGGTAATGCTGCAAAGTGAAATACTCAGTCTCATTTTACAAATAAGGGAACAGGTTTAGCCAGATTGAGTGATTTGCTTAGGGTCACCCGGCATGTAAGGATTTAAGCTATGATTTAAGCGCAGGTAGGCCTGATTCTGAAGTCATGCTTTCCACTAAACTTTGAGACATCTCTCATTTTTAAAATAAGTGGGCATACTGGAGCATGAGAAACATAAACTGTCTTATCTGTTCTGTAAAATCTAACAAGCTTGTTATTTAATCATTTCATTTAATCCTCATAAAAATCCTATGAGCTGGGTAACAATATTTACCCTACTGCATTTGCAGAAACTGAGGCACTGAGAGGCTAAGGAAGTAACTTGTTCTAGGTCACACAGTATGTGGCAGTCCTCAAATTTGAACTAGAGACTGGGCACAGTGGCTCATGCTTGTAGTTGCAGCACTTTGGGAGGTTGAGGTGGGTGGATCACCTGAGGTCAGGAGTTTCAGACCAGCCTGGCCAACATGGTGAAACTCCGTCTCTACTAAAACCACAAAAATTAGCTGGGCATAGTGGCACATGCCTGTAATCCTACTCGGGAGGCTGAGGCAGGAGAATCACTTGAACCCGGGAGGTGGAGGTTGCAGTGAGTTGAGATCACGCCACTGCATTCCAGCCTGGGTGACAGAGTGAGACTCTGTCTCAAAAAAAAAAAAAAAAAAATCAAACAAAAAAAAATTGAAATAGGCCGGGCGCGGTGGCTCAAGCCTGTAATCCCAGCACTTTGGGAGGCCGAGACGGGCGGATCACGAGGTCAGGAGATCGAGACCATCCTGGCTAACACGGTGAAACCCCGTCTCTACTAAAAAATAAAAAAAAATTAGCCGGGCGAGGTGGCGGGCGCCTGTAGTCCCAGCTACTTGGGAGGCTGAGGCAGGAGAATGGCGGGAACCTAGGAGGCGGAGCTTGCAGTGAGCTGAGATCCGGCCACTGCACTCCAGCCCGGGCGACAGAGCGAGACTCCATCTCAAAAAAAAAAAAAAAAAAAAAATTGAAATAGAGCCTATGGTCGTAATGTCTCTGCTCTAGAGCAGCTCTATTCTGTAGAAATATGACACATGCCACATACGTAATTATCAATTACCTAGTAGCCACACTAAAAAGAGACTTATTTTAATATACTTAACCTAATACAGGTAACATATCATTTCAACATACAATCAATATAGAACAATTTAGATATTCTATTTTTTTCATACTTAGTCTTCAAAAGCCATAGCATATTTTACACTTTCAGAACATCTAAATTTAGACTAGCCACACATCAAGTGCTAGATGGCCACACTGTATTGGACTGGGTTGGGTGGCTCTGGATCTTGATCTAGAGGTTAAAGATTGAAGAGAAGAAAGATGAAGAGGCTCTTTTATTTTCACTGACCTGTAGATGTGTCCTCAAAAAGGTTTTCCTTTTGGTGTACTCAAAGTTGTTTCTCATCAAAAGATACAAAAGTGCAGATGCTTCGTTCCTGGTTGAGCTAATCTTCGATGTGCAGCACTTTAAAACCTCATAGCAAAATGCAGCACACATGTTTACTCTTCCTTTGAAAAATGCTGAAGGAAACTAAAGAACAGGGAAAACAGAAATAAGTATTTAAAATCCAATCATAAAATCAATAGAGTATCAAGTGCCCTCTATATCCTCACCTAAACCTATGCTAGGTGCTTTAAGGATACAAAATCAACATAAAGCAGGCTCTACTCTCCAGAGAGCCTGAACTAGTTAACATTAACACCAGCATGTGATAATAATAGAACTTAAGTCAGTATACAAGTTATTACAAAGATGTAAAAGTACTGAATATAAATGCTGTAGATCTGAGAAGAGCTCAAGAGAGTCTGCAACATATTATATTATTGTATATAATAATATAATATATATAAAAGTAATTGCGGTTTTTGCCACTATATAGTGGCAATTACTTTTGCACCACCATAATACCGTAAGCAGGTTCTCAATATGTTTTGAAAGAATACCAGAAATGATGAATGATGGATCTCAAATGTGGGCTTAAAAATGGGAAGGTCAATCTTCATTACTTACTCTTTTGGTTTGTATTTCAACAGTTCCTTTATTGTGAACATCAAAGTGCTGAGAAAATTACAGCTAAAATCTACTCAGCAAGTGAAGTTCATCTTTTAACAAAATGGGATACAGGAGATACACACATGTATCCTCTTCACATAAACACTGATAGTTAAGATACATTTTAGCATAGAAAAGGAGTACGAAAGTGACTAATTGTCCGAAGAGACTAGTGGCCTGTTCCTTTAAGAATGTATTCGGTCTGCTTTGTGGAAGACACAATAGACTTGTTACAATTTCCTGTGCTTATAGGTCTAGGCAAGCAAATAATAAGCTGCTTCAGGGTACACAATAGATGTTTTTCAGAGAGTGAAGCTAGAGGGCCATGTTTTAAAAATTATTTCTTAGGAACCTTGAATTTAGACCCACATTATAGGAATCTACCCTTTATTTCACCTTAATACCAAGTGTAATTCTATGCAGATAATGAATGCTTAATAAATGTTTTCTGATTGGCAATTGGGAAATCTCACTAATAATTTCACCAGACTAAACTAACTCTGGATGAAGCAGGTACTCCGATATGAAAATAAACATTTAAGGGAGAGCATAGCTACAGTGTAGCTCATCACTACACTAAGTCTTCTACCCACATCACTCACTTCTCTGAGTGGGCAATGGCCAAAATCATCAATGACCTCCTAATTGCCAATTCTAACAGACCTCTTTTCCCCTTTATCTTATTTGACTACTCTGTACACGTCATGACAATGTTGGAACTCTTTCCTTCTTTGGCTTCCATGATATCCTTCTTTCTTACCTTTCTTCCGACCTCGGTGACTGCTCCCTCTCATCTCCCTTACAGATTCGTCTTTGAACCTCCCTTCTACGTTATTTCTCTCCAATGTTCTGCTTTTGATTTTTGTTGTTGTTGTTCTTCTTCTTCAATCTACTATCCAGGGAAAATCAAACCACTCTCATGGCTTCGACTACCACTTGTATGTTGATGCTCCCACTAGTTCACTATGCTCCAAAAATACCGGCCTTTTAGTTCTTAGAATATTCCAAACTGTTTCCCAACTCAGAGCCTTGGCACATGTATGTCCTTCTCCCTAGATAGTTCTTCTGTAAGCTCTTTTTACAGCTGGCCCCTTTTCAATAATTCGGGTCTCTCTGTTTGTTTGTTTTTTTTGTTTTGAGACGAAGTCTCGCTCTGTTGCCCAAGCTGGAGTGCAATGGCACAATCTCGGCTCACTGCAACCTCCGCCTCCCGGGTTCAAGTGACCCAGCCTCCCATGTAGCTGGGAGTACAGGCGCACGCCACTATGCCCAGCTAATTTTTTTTTTTTTTTTTTTTTTTTTTTTTTACTAGAGACAGGGTTTCACTATGCTTGCTGGCCAGGCTGGTCTTGAACTCCTGATTTTGTGATCCGCCCGCCTCAGCCTCCCAAAGTGCTGGGATTACAGATTCAGGTCTCATTTTAAAAGTGACAACCCTATCTAAGATAAGATTATCTCCCACAAATCATTTACTGTCTCAGCACGCTGTTTGTTCCTCTCCTAGAACATATAATAATTACTTTTTTTTTTTTTGAGACGAAATCTTGCCCTGTCGCCCAGGCTGGAGTGCGATGGTGCCATCTTGGCTCACTGCAACCTCTGCCTCCTGAGTAGCTGGGATTACAGGCACCCGCCACCACGCCCGGCTAATTTTTGTATTTTTAGTAGAGACAGAGTTTTGCCATGTTGGTCAGGCTGGTGTCGAACTCCTGACCTCAGGTGATCTGCCCGCCTCGGCCTCCCAAAGTGCTGAGATTATAGGTGTGAGCCACCGCATCCGGCTCATAATTACTAATTCTTTTATTATTTTTTTTCTGTCTCCCCTATCCCCACTAAGACTGAATGCTTCATGAGGGCGAAGACTATTATTTATTTTGTATCTCCATTGCATCTCCAGGACCTAGTACAGCACTTGACACAGAGAAGGTCCTCAATAAATATAGTACGGATGAATGGAGAATGACTCCAAGTCTGGCTCTCCAATCTGATCCCTCTCCAGAGCAAAGATCCACACATCTTAATGTCCCATAGGCACTCAAATTCAACAGGTCTACAAAACAGGACTCATTAACTTTTACTGCAAATGTAGTCTTTCCCCTGTATTTCATATCAACTACCACACTCCACCATACTATCAGTGGACTGATGATCAAATCCTGTAAATCCTTTTTCAACATGTCTCATCTGCCTTTGACCCTTCATATATCCACTGTCACTACCTTACTTCAGGCCCTCATTTCTTATCTAGCTTACTGCAGCTAGTCTTTTTACTGCCTTTGACACTGTCACCAATCCTTCTTCAACACAACTTTTAAAGAGACTTTCCCCTGTCCTTACCAATTCTCTCTTAATACAAATATAATTGTGTTACTTCCCTGCTTAAAACCCTTCCATGACTACCTGATGCCTGAAAGATGAAATCCAACTCTTAAGATGAGTCCACATGATCTGTACTCCATTTACATCTTTAGTTTCATCTCTTGGTGAATCCATATTAAATCCTAGCTCCATTGCTGCAGAAAAACTTTTGCTAAATTAGAGTTTTTCTCCTGCCCACCCCCACAGGTCTATACAGACTTATTTTATCCTGATGGTATTTGTTTCTGTGTACGTGTATCTTGATGTGTGTGTGCCTCCCTCTACTGGACAATAAGCCCTTAGGGACTATATCCAGTAAGTACCTACACAGTTTTTGTTAAATGAATTATTTCTGAATCTCCTTCCCTTGGTTTCTTGTAACATGCTTGTGTTGAACTCGGCTTCCCATAGATTTTTAATTCATAAATTATATTAAAGAATGGCAATAAAAAGCTTCAAATACATCTAATTTCTGTATCTATTAAATGCAACTAGCTGCTATATAAATAATGAGGATGGCAAAAAGTTTTCAAAGCTTAGCTAGCCTATTACACAAATAACGTAACTGAATTTCTTTGTCTTACTGTAGTTACATAAACCAGTGGAAGATCTGGACTGTGCCTTTCCATAACCTTAGCTCTATCTTGGTTTATTATGTTTATTCTTAAGTTTAAAAAGCCCCTGAGCACAGAAAACAAATCTTTGCTGTCTGTTTCAGTCATATTTCTTCCTAAAAGCCAAGTCTGAGGTTATTGTTCAGCTGGGGCAAGTGGACTGCATTTAGGGCCCTTAGTTACAACTAGCATTGAAAGTCAGGATGCATCCATTTGAACATGTACTGAATGCTTACCATTTCCAAGATATTATACAAGACCCTGGGATTACAAAAGTTGGATCCTTTCAAAGTCTTTAGACATGAGTGCACTCATGGCTTATATACCTCCAACATGACAATACTTTTAAAAAGAAGCAAAATAGAGAACTGGCAGGCTTGGTAATTTTAAAATGATACTCTTCAAAGGAGCTTAATGGAAAAGGGAAGGTATTATGGGGTGAAATAAAAAGTAGCTTCTGATTTGAGGGGGTTCATGGTCAGGCCCTCTGTGCGTGCTTTGTTACTCTGTATTTCTATTTACAAAGGCAGTACTTAATGGCTTCATGAGCTGGCATTGTATATGTCACCACAATGACCCCCATTGTCCCATCTTTCCTTTTTGCAATGAAGACAGCCCACCGGCTGCTCCCAAGCTTCTGTCCTTACCTTACTGATGAAAGCTCTTAGTGAGGCAAATACATGTTTCAGCGACACTTCAGATTGTCCATTTTTAAGAAAAGCAAGATGTATATCAAACACTTTTTTCATTAATGGGTTATGGCCATCATTATTTAAAAGCTGGGTCTATAAAACATTAAAAAATATGGTTTATGCCCCACTGAGAATGACAGAACTGATTTCACCAGTACCTGTTTATGAAACCACTGTTTGGAAGTTTCAGGAAAATAAAAGGCTCTTACATATAATTTCAAAATATTTGTGCCATCTTTCAACTTGGAAATCTCAAACAAATACTACATACATGATATCTAGAATACTTAATCCCAACATTTTAAACAGGTGGAATTTTTTTTTCAATGCAACACAACAATACACAGGACTAGTATGGGAACAGTATTTTCTATTAACCTATACCATATTGCTTCTCAATTAAGAAATCAAAATGAATACAAGCCAATCAGCCTTTGTATTTCTGAGAGACTATTATAATGTATAAATGAAGGAAAATATCAATTCTATTTTATTAGATTATGATCTAATTTACTTTAAAAGTATGTTTACTATATGGTTAGCCATTCGTGAAAAATTAAACCCTCTATGAGTAGAGATAATTAACAGGTATCACAATTGAACAGACTATGTAAATTGTTTAAATGCCCCTTGCAAAGAAACAACAAATTGTAGATAAATACCTACTAGTTTGTCAACTTTGTTTTAATCAGCAATGGCTAATTTCTCCAGCTCTATCCTGCTACCCCTCAAGAAAGTAACCAGCAGGTTACAACCTGGCCAAAAACAACAAAACCCAAAACAACAACAATCTAATGATAATACTGACAGCCAGAATCCCTGAATGGCATTTTGATTTTTCTGGCACTTTCCTTAGTATATTTCAAAGCATGGTATAGTGGCTAGAATCATGGTCTCTCATAACTGGCCTAGATCTCAATCCTGATTCTGCCACTGCCCAGCTGTGTGGCATTAACCTCCTGTGGGCCCCAGTGTCCCCATTTTCAAAAGGGAATAACAGTATCTACATCATAAGGCTATTATGAGGATTAAAAGTAAGTTCATATTTGTATTTTTAAGTTATTGAGATATAATTTACAAACCATAAAATTCACCAGTTTTGGGTATACAATTAAATTACATTTAGTAAATTCGGCAACAGAGTTGGGTGACCACCACAATATAATTTTAGAACATTTCCATTGTTTCAAAAAAGATCACTCCCCTTTCTCATTCCCAGCCTCACAATGAAAAAGTGAGTTAATATTTGTAAAGCCCTTAGGACAGTGCCTGATATTTACCAAGAGATTATATAAATGTTTGTTAAATAAATAAGAGGTATCAGAATAGAAGGAAGGAATACAATGTACATCATGAGATCTAATGACTTCCTTATTTATTGGCACGATGAAACATGGAGTTGTGTTGCATTTTAATATAGAACAAACCTGATACTTCATAAAGGGATCTGTAGCCTATTTATTAAAGGTATTCTGCAGCCTATTTTGTATTAGTATCTAATTCAATTTTCCTTTATAAGCCTCTTTGAAAAGCACAGGCCAGGTTTCCATAGAAAATCTCGAGGTCGCTGAAACAATTAACTGAATTACTCAGAGAAGAGGGGAAGAAGGAAAAAACAACAACAAAACAAACAAACAAACAAACAAACAAAAAAACACATCTGTATAACTGAAATGAAAGCAAGCAAGATTTTTCACCTTTGAGTTCTTACATTATAGTCACATAATTTTTACTTTTCAAAGCACACGTCCATTATTGCATTCCCCCCTCCAATAATCCTGTTAGATAAGTGCTTTTACCTTCTTTTTAAAATCATAGCAATGATGATTTGCACTGAGAGGCAAACATCTGAGAAAAAACACTAAGTGCATGGCTAGGGAAGCCAGCCAGCCTGCCTGGACCCCATCTACCCTGACAGGACACCTCATCACAATGGGTATTTGGGCAAACAGATCCAATCATATTTTGGGCTAAAAATTGCTGGCTACTTAAAGTACGGAAACTTTGTTTTTAAACATGAAAATCTAACAGAATTTAAGAGGCAGAAGAGAGCTTAAGGGCAAGTTAGTCCATTCCCTTCCCTTTATGGATGACAAAAGTGAGTCTCAGTGACTTTCAGGGTCACATGAAAACCAAACTAGAACTGCCATCCACATTTCCTGACTATTCATGCCAGCCTTTTTCACTGCACTACCCCACATTTGACTAGGTAATTTCTGTATAATGTTACTTTGCAATGGTACCAACTGGATTATAACTCTTCATTTTTACCTTGAAGCACTGAGTGAAAAATGAGATGGTATCTAGTACTGTTAGGGAAACTTCAGTAGCTGTATTGCCTTCAAGAAGTGCCTGGTGGAAAATGTCTGCTTCAGTTGTTGTAGAACCTAGGATTAAAAAAGTAAATTAAACTTTTCCCAACATGAAGATGCACATAATGGTGCTGAGTGACTTTCTACCCAAAGACTTAAGACAAGAAAGGGGGCTCGGCTGGGTGTGGTGGCTCATGCCTGTAATCCCAGCACTTTGGAAGGCTGAGGCGGACAGATCATGAGGTCAGTTCAAGACCAGCCTGGCTAGCATGGTGAAACCCATCTCTACTAAAAATACAAAAAATGAGCCTGGCATGGTGGCACGCACCTGCAATCCCAGCTACTCAGGAGGCTGAGGAAGAAGAATCACTTGAACTTGGGAGGCGGAGGTTGCAGTGAGCCGAGATCACGTCACTGCACTCCAACCTGGGCGACAGAGTGAGACTCTGTCTCAAAAAAAAAGAAAGGGGGCTCACAGTGTCATACTGTATTTAACTCCTTCATCAAATATAGTCTGGGTTAATCAATTTCATCAGTTTTCATTACAGTTCTGTATCAACAGCTCTGCAGGACATAATTAGGTGCCCACCTCTTTGGAGACAAGGTTTCAGTGATGAACTCTGGTGATGTAACTAGGAAATAATGTGGGAGGCCTTTTAAGTCATGCTACTAATTATGTGGGTAAAAATGAGAAACCACTAAATAGAAATTCAGCTACAGATAAACAGTAGTACCTTATGGTCAGACATTTTCAATTATGCTGATTATATGAGATTTGTTTCTAAATCAGAAGGAAAACAAGGTATCTTGGAGGCAACTGAAGGAAATAGGTTCATCATATTTTTACAAGACGCTGAAGGCTTTAAAACATGCAGATTTAAAGGTCCTGAGTCTATTAGCTCAGCATCTAGCAAAACATTATTTTTTATTACTAGGTCTTACCACAAAGCCAGTTTTGCTAACTTCCTTTTCTGAAACCTTCAGAGGACTGTGTGGAAACAAAACATTCTCACTCTTTGAGTTGTTATTAATATTTGCTTTTCATAGGAGAGCTTCCATTTATATAACCCTCTAGCTTCCACAGTTGGGCAAGATTTCTCTCCTTGCCCTATTTGCCTTGTCAATACTTCAACCTGTCTGAAATACACCTTTGCCAAACTAGTATTTAGAGTTCACTGATTTCTGCAGTCATCTCAGCATGTTCATTCCCTAATCATTAAATGACCAAAAGTAACTAAACAAATATTATATATACTATTATATTAAGATGTCAATATTTGCATTAAAGTTTAACAGTAGGAATGAAGAACACCCAATATAAAAATATTATGAGAACAGCAATTCGTGGGAAAAATTTAATTTCTTTAACACTATGAAGAAAACACCATGACCTAAAATTGTTCAAAAATCCATGTGTATTTTATCATTTTATAGTCATATATGATGAAATTGATTATATACATACATACATAGCAGAAAGATGCAAATACATGTATGTATGGGAAATCATTTCCAATCATATTGGCAATTTAAACCAGGACTTCTTTTCTTCATACAAATTTAAGGGATACAGGTGATATTTTGTTACATGCATAGAATGTGTAATGATCAAGGTATTTAGAGTATCCATCACCTTCAGTTTTTATTATTTAAACCAGGACTTCTTTAAGGTCAAATGGGTACCACACACACATTTTCACTTACTGTGATTGAGTGTAAATGAACTTTCTAGGCTACTAAGATGCTGAAGCCGGGCCTGCATTACTCCTGATCTGTTTCGAAGAGCAGGCATGGTTTGCGATTTTCGGTCTATTCCGAAGTGTTTTGACAGCCAGGCATCATGCACCCTAAAATAAAATTTAAAGTCAGGAACTGGAGTTCTCTAATAACATATCTCAATGTTATAATCTTTTTAACTAAAAAATATTAGGTTTTCACATAAACGTAGTATACTCAAGGATTAAATGAAGTGTCACTAGAAATTGGATGAAGTTTTAATGTATCTTTAAAATAGCATATATGAATATAATTAAGGAATTTAGAAAGAGCTTCCACTTCCCTTCTTCTTCTCAAAAACATCAGAGATAAGTGGCCAACACTCCAATAAGATTCAATCTTTTCACGGGAGATGAGGAAGGTCAAGAGTGGGAAGAAGATAGCCAGAGGTTCACTAAAGGTTGAAATGAGAGGGGAAAATCCTAGAGTCAGATGTTCAAGAATGAATGCCAATCTAATCTGTTTCTGGACTTGAGGTAAGTTTGGATTAGAAATTTTTACTCTGTAGGTATGTCTATTGCTAAGATAAACAAGCTTTTCTTTGTTTTACTTTAATGTTGTTTCCATTTAAAAAATTACAACTGGGTCATACATGGACTAAGGAAGAAGTAGTTTATCTATCCTCTAGTAAACGTAGTGGGAGAGTTGACAGAATCCTAAAGACTGAGGTTCATGGTAACAATGGCCATACCAACTCCAAGTTATGGGAAAAGATGGTGGAAATTGGAACCCTCACCGCCCAAACTACCTATCCTTAGGATGTTCCAGAGACTGGGCAATAATCCCCCCATCCACACAGCTTCTTAAAAATTAAACATTTTTTAAAAACTATTTTTAAGCTCCTTTAATGACTATCTCTACCCCTAAAATATATCTCATTGAAATAAGCAAGTAACCGTCTTCACCTTAGAATCCCTCAAATATTTCCTTAAGTATTTATTTCACTAGGACTTACATGACAAAAAGAGGAAATAGATAATATATCATTTATGTCCCAATTGCTGTTGGGGATTTCTATTTGCCTTAGTAACTGAGGTGAGTATTGATAGTCTTCAGACAAAAGTACAGACCTTACAGTTGTCCTCACTTTATGATTTCCTGCCTTCCCCTGGACCTAGCCCCTTCTGGATTCCTTTAGAAAAGATAAGCATCTCACAAGGTAGAAACTCTGTATGTCACTTTAATCATCACCCCGTGGGAAGCTTGAAAATGTAAAAGTTCCCATTCGTTTAAACTTTCAGTTGTGACATGTTAACTAAATCACGGGTATCTCAATGTTAACTCAAAATATATAACCTTGGTTTTACATGGCATGAGTAAGATTGCCCTCTGTTGGAAGAGAAGGAAAAAGTAGAAATTGCAGCGCTATGGGAATTACCTTGCTATGTTTCTTTTCCCCATATATCTAAAGTGAAACAAGCATACTCTAGAAAGAAAAACAATAGCATGTTAGTAATATATTAACATCCTCTACAGATTAACAAGTGATATTTTAAAAGTCATGAGTTACAAAGAATGGCCTATTTAAATTATATAATGATACGTGTTTTGTTACACAGAAATACATAGATAATTAATTGTGGGCTTGCCATATTCTATCTTTCTACATTTATTTGCTACAATTACATCATGTCTTCATATACAATTTTAATGACAGGTTAAAAAATACCTGTCAATGCAAATCACCCTTTATGCTCGATAACTTATCATAGCAAAGGTCTCCATCAGTCATTTTTATTTTTGACACAGGATCTCGCTCTGTCACCCACGCTGGAAGGCAGTGGAATGATCATGTGCAGCTCATTGCAGCCTCGACCTCCCGGGCTCAAATGATTCCTTCACCTCAGCCTCGCAAGTACCTGGAACCACAGGTGCACATCACCATGCCCAGCTAATGTTTTATTTTTTGTAGAGATCAGGTCTCATTATGTTGCCCAGGCTGCTCTCAAGCTCCTGGGCTAAAGTGATCCTCCTGCCTCAGCTTCCCAAAGTGCTGGGATTATAGGTGTGAGCCACCATGCCTGGCCCACCAGCATAGTCAATAATATCTCTAAAAGGTTCTTCCGCACTAAAACTTGGGGCAATTTCTACATTTTAAATAATAACATTAAAATACTTTATATTATTAAAAATTTCAAACGCATATGAAAGTAGGGAGAGTACCATAGTTAACTCCCACATACCCAATCACCCCCAGATTCAACAATGATTGAACTCATGGCTATTCTTTTTTGACCTCTGCCCTGAATAGGTCCCCTGATATATCCCTCCACCCTCCCTGCCCCTGTGTTTCTAAAGCAAATCCCCAACATCAGATATTTTCATTAGTAAATATTTGAGTACAATTACAGTAGTTTAAAAAAAAAATCTTAACTGTTGTTTATTATCCTGACATTTTCCACTAAAGTTTGTAAGACTTTAATCCAAGGGTTTGTATTGATATGCTTTGTTTTTGTAGACATGCACATACAAATCATATATGTGTACTATTTATTTAAAAATTTCTTGCATTTCATTCTATGTCTAATTTTTCTTTTAGCTTCCAATAATCATATAAAAATAGCTCAGGATGAAATGCAGGACAACTTCCCATCTCCAGACTAGGTTTTCCCCCAAGTGTCTTGGAATACATACTTATATACGTGTGTGTGTGTGTGTGTGTGTGTGTGTGTATACACACACAAATACACAGACACATTTCTGCAGTGGGTAGAATTACTCAGCTCTATATGAAAGTACAAATTCTAAATTCCAATCATTTACACTGCTCCACTATTCCAGCATCTGTTCCAAATGAATGATGCAGAACAGCTGATACTACTTCTAGTTTTTCAGATCACAGAAAGTCTTTTGCTGCCTGTAAAGATGGTTTATTATTAGCTAGAGTTTTCAGCAATATTGAAAGTATTCCACGTTCACATTTTTCTTCTGTCTGCAGATAAAGAACCACTATGCCAGGCTCTATATTATCAGAATAATTTAACATTTTCTACATTATTAGCAAATAAGCCATTAAAAACAGAAAAAAATGTAACAGTTGAATTCTCCCCAAATAAGGGGAAAGTTTATGAAGATAAATTAAGATAACTTACTCTAAAAGTATAAGAATGTTTATGAGCTCCTGAGGAGATACTTTATTCCAGTAAGTTAAGAGAGTATCTGAAAATGGAATAAATAAAGTGTTAGATCTTCAAATAATTACAGCAAATAGCACAGTGAATCCCCAAGTCCTATGTAGCTTCAAGGACTATCAACTCAAGGCAAATCTTGTTTCATCTATATTCTCCTCTCCCCTCCCACTGCCCAGTACACACTCTGTATTCTTTTGAATTAATTCCAAATATATCATTTAATTGGTAATCAGTTCAGCATCAATGATCCTTTTTATGTGTTTTGTGTATGTCCTTTTGGGTCGCTTATCCCAATCTTCGTATCATTTCTGAAGACAGAGTAAGGGAAGTTGCTGTGTTTTTACTTTAGATGAGGTATTTTTAATGAACTCCCTAAAATTTTATGCAAGATGCTGTGTTTAGGTGCATTTTTCTGAGAAGGTCAAATGCCTTTGCCTGCTACTCAGAGGGCTCTGTGAATAAAAAAGTTTAAGAATTTTAAACTTTTAGGCTAGTTGCGGTAGCTCACATCTGTAATCCAGCACTTTGGGAGGCCAAGGTGGGCGTATCACTTGAGGTCAGGATCTCAAGGCCAACCTGGAAAACATGATGAAACCCCTTCTCTACCAAAAATATAAAAATTAGCTGGGCGTGGTGGCGGGCGCCTATAATCCCAGCTACTCGGGAGACTGAGACAGGAGAATCACTTGAACCTGGGAGGTGGAGGTTGCAGTGAGCTGAGATCGTGCCGCTGCACTTCCAGCCTGGGCAACAGAGTGAGAATCCATCTCAAAAACAAAAAACAAAAAACAAAACAAAAAAAAAAACCCAGAATTTTAAATTTCAGAATAAGAGACAGATAACTTTCCTTTTTCTCTTTGCCTTTGCATTATAAATTCTGATGTCCTATCTATCTGTGGAACAACTATTTCAGACACAAAAGTCTCTTAAATCTATCACATATACTTCTCTTTCTTACCCATTTCTTCCCCAACACACCTACTTACTGAGATTTAAACAAAACAAAACAAAACAAAACAAAAACAGTGCCACCACTTGACTTTCCATTCCTTTTTTATCCTACTTTGATGGAGCTTAATGGTGTCAGCAGACCCTCCTCTAACTGTAAAAATCGCATAGGTGTCACAAAAGCAAGCAAATGACTTAATTCCCAACTGAGCTAGAACCTCTCAATGATAAAGATGGAAGACAAGACAATGTTGGCTTTATGGAGGGGCAAGGAGGATGAGGCATGCTGGGAAGTTGACTTAGTTACTTCCAATTTTTCAATTGTTTTATAAGACCACGAATATTGCTAGGTTTCAATTAACACAAAATGCTAATCATCAATAATAAAACTGAAAATAGAATCAAAATGTGACTTGTTTTAAAAATTAGGCCAGGCCCAGTGGCTCACGTCTGTAATTCCAGCACTTTGGGAGGCTGAGGTGGAAGAATCATGAGGTCAGGAGTTTGAGCCAGCCTGACCAACATGGTGAAACCCTGTCTCTACTAAAAATACAAAAATTAGCTGGGCTTGGTGGCGTGGCTGTAATCCCAGTTACTCAGGAGGCTGAGGCAGGAGAATCGCTTGAACCCAGGAGGCGGAGGTTGCAGTGAGCTGAGATCGCGCCACTGCACTCCAGCCTGGGCTCAACAGAGCGTGACTCCATCTAAAGAAAAAATAAAATTAAAAAAAGTATATTAAGCTAGCAGTGACTTCCGCTCTCACCTATCTGCCATTGGGTGTCTACTCACAGAAGCTTGGGTTCCCCCCAGAAGTCCCTGCGTTTCCGGCGCAACAAGCTGCCTCATGACCGTTGCCCTCCGGTCAAAGGGCAGCTTGTTGCGCCACTGCCTGAGGGTGGTGGCCTCCCTCTCCTGTGCGTTAGCTCTTCCAGCCGAAAAGTTGGTGCCTCCTTTCCAGCGAAAACCTGGGACTTTCCATCCAATCGTGAGCACCCATCTCCCTCGCCCCGTGTCCTAAGGTAGCTTCGGAGAAGGTCTGTGAAAGGGGTAGAAGGGCTCGCCCTCACAGCGAACTAGCTCCAATCCACGGCAAGTCCGCCATTTTCTTAACGGCACTGTTATCGAGCGACAAGGCCATCCCTCCCATTTCCAAATCTGTGAAACATGATGCAGGCAGGGAACGAGGGTGAAGGAGGGAGGAGAGGTTGTAAGAAATCTTCAGGAAGAGAGTCATCACAGCTTAGTGTATGTGATTTGGAATCTGACAATTTTAAAAAAACATGGCTGACGCTGAAAGAGCTCCATGATAAAGAGCTGAGGCGTCTACAGGCAAAATTAACAAGTCTGAGGAAACAGCGATTGTCAGATGGGAGGTGGACGGGCTCCACAGCCAAAATTAAAGAGTTGACTGAACAGCAGAGAGTCCTGCAGAGCACCATTAATGACTTGAAAGATCAGTTAAAGGCAAAAACCTGTGACAACTGTTCAATGAAAGAAACATACAGGCTTGCGCTAGAGAAAGACTATTCTGAAATCCAACAACAAAATCTTTTCTTTATTGCGGAACTCACTAAAGAAACAAATAAATTACGAGAAGAAAATAAAAGGCTTTCTAAAATAATAATGAGGCAACAACAGTTTCAGACTTATGGTAGTGATGACTTCGTTTCTGGTAGTCAAATGACTATGTCAGATGTTTCAGTCAGGGAGCCTGCACAAGGAAGGCAGAGGCATGTGCCTATCAAATCAATAAGCCAGTCACAAAGTAAACAGATGAAACCTACGAGCACAAAGGAACTGCAACAAAGTTCAGAGTTTCCAGTTCCGTCTTTTAGTCAAGACCTCTTTGAAGTGCCAGAGACCCCTTTTGCGAAAAGTTCCTCTAAGCCTAACACAGAAGACCCTGCCAGCCAGAAGCTACTGGCAAGTTCTCTTTTAACAACTTCACTTAGTCATCAAAAGAGGTATGGATTTCAAGATTTTCTCAATCCTAATGAAGACAAGATTGGCCAGCCAAAAGGGACACTTGAAACGAAGGTCTGCCCCCCAAAAGAAACTCAGATTGATGTATCATGGAGCCCTTCCGCTGTCTCCCCAGGAGAATACCCAACTCATGTATCTGAAACTTTACTGGAAACTTTAGAGGATTATTCGATAACCTCATGTCACCCTCTTACAAAGGAAAAGAAAATAATCCCTTTGAATGCCTTGCCTTTAGACTCTACTTTAAAATCTAGTACAAAAAGAAGAGCAGTGGTTGCTATTCCTTGTAACACCAAATTTGCAGCGAAAGATAGCGCTAAACTGATACCTTCCAACGAACAGTCTGCCTCGGAGAATATTTATGAATCTACAAGTGCAGGGAATGGTGCTGATAAGCCTCAATGTGATACTGAGAGTGTCTTTTTGGGGTCTGGGCTAAAGAGAAAAGTGAAGACACAGTCACAAAGAAAGAGGAAGTAGCTTCCCCTTCCCTGTCCCCTTCCCCTTCCCCGTCCCCGCCCCCCAGCCCCAAGGAAGCAACAATGTTTTACTTTTCCAACAGAACAGTCTTCTTGTCAATTCAGACTTCCTAACTGGTAACTCCTGACTCTTACTCCTTTTCTCACGATATAACAAACTAAGCAATAAGGCCTGAAAATATTTGGCAAATGAATCTAAGACTTTGAAATAGCAAATTTTCGTCAGTTAATAAAATGCAGCTACAAGTAGATAATGAAATTTATTCTCCAGAATCCATATAGAAGTATAGAGATAGAACATCTTTTCATTGATATTAAAGTTGCTACTATTTATGACTCCATAAAAAAGAAAGCCAAGAGAGGACCTCAAGAGTGTGGACTTCAAAGAGATCAACATTTAAATGCATAAAGAGTAACTAAAATAATATTTACTGGACAAGACAAATTAGAATACATCCATTGAGAAGGATCTAGAAGACGACATTTCTTAGAACGAAATGAATATGACTTTACAGATATACAGCATGACTTTATACATATAAAAGATAAAGAGATGTGACATAGACTGTATACTAGTTATTGAAAATGTGCTTTTTAAAATCAAAAAGCAAAGACCGAATATTTGGCACAGAGTACCTGCCACTGAGCAAGCATGGTCAACATTTGCAAGAATAAGAGGAACTATCAAGTGCACAAGAAATAAAACAGTCATGGGCCAGGCACGGTGGCTCATGCCTGTAATCCCAGCACTTTGGGAGGCCAAGGCAGGCGGATCACGAGGTCAGGAGATCGAGACCATCCTGGCTAACACCGTGAAACCCCATCTCTACTAAAAATACAAAAAATTAGCCAGGCGTGGTGGCAGGTGCCTGTAGTCCCAGCTACTCCGGAGGCTGAGACAGGAAAATCGCTTGAACCTGGGAGGTGGAGGTTGCAGTGAGCTGAGATCCTGCCACTGCACTCCAGCCTGGGCAACAGAGTGAGACTCCCTCTTCAAAACAAAACGAAACAAAAAACACGTCATGGTTTTACCCATGACATTAAAATAAAACAACCAGAGACTTGTCTCTGGTTAGTACAGAATGTGATGTATGTGTGTGTGTATGTGTGTGTGAGACCTACAGTGGAGGAGGGGAGAGAACTAGTCGGCAATGCAGCTTTTCCCCTCCTCCTACCTTCTCTCTCCCTCATTCTTTGGGCTATGGTGGTATTCAACCGCTTTTTTGTTCAGTTCCGCTTTTTTTTCTAACGTATCTCTTGGACCTATTTTTTTTTAAGGCTAGTCAAGTGAGGCAATGGGAGTGGAGAAGAGATAAAGATTGGGCCTCTTTTTTTAAAAAATAAATTTATTGAGAGATTCATTTACCATAAAAATGCCCACATAAATAACCCACAATAGTACAATAGTTTATAGTTTCTTCAAAGACTAGTGAAACCTTCACCAGTTTTAGAACATTTTCATTGCCTTAAGAAGAAACTCCATAAATGTTAGCAATTTCCAGATTCCACAACATAATCTTTGATGTTTATGCTAAATCGTACATTCCTAGAACTTCAATATTCCAGTTATTTTTATTTTATTAACGAACTTTAGAATTTACTCATATCTAGCTATTTATTTTAATGTTTCTATAGCTACTATATCAACTTATTTTATGTCTTTACATCCTGCATTATCATAAAATATTTAAAACAAGTAGTAATTACTGAAAATAAAAAATAGAAAATGAGTAAAACATAGCAATCACTATGATGATCCCAGGTGCTTTTATGTTTTCCATTCTTTTTTTTTTTTTTTTTTTTTAAGCAAAAGTATTGCGAAAAGGAAGACAAGGGAGGGAACTGTCTAAGTAAATGTGGTATTTGGAAATAACCTGCTTTTACTTCCCGAGGACATGCAGTTTATGAAAGTCCTTTGGTTGTATTCCATCATACAGTATAAAGAGGAACTGGTAACACTAGTAAATATGGCTCTACACCAAGGAGAAAAAACAGAGCCTGACAACGTGATACCAGACAATATCATACAGTGTTGCTGCAAAGATAATGATGACATTCGCTACCCTTCGAGAACTCTTCCTGTTTTTTTGTTTCTTATTTGTCAAATCCTGGGTTAAATAAAGGCTGAAGTATTAAATATGAATTCTGGTGGTTATTATTTCCTTTCAGTTACATTGGTCATTTAATGAATTAAATGCTCTGCATGAAAACAAAATATTTAGCACTTCTAAAACCATTGCCTCATTTTAGAAATTTATTTGCAAAATTATGTTAAAATTATTTCAAAGACTCGAACTTGTGTGACTGACATGAACCTATTTTGAGGTTCAATTTAAGAAACATTTTAAGGTCAGAGTCTCCAAATATCTGTTTATGATGTGCATGTGCTCTACCTCCAGATGATGATCAAATCTTGTTGCATGAATTTGTGAACCTGTGAGGGTGTATGTCTAGTACAGTCCATGCTTAATATGCTGGTAACTCACCTTCTGAAATCATTTTTACTATATACAGGTAGCACATCAGGAGGCTTCTGATTTCATACTGATCCAGGCGGTTATACTGGGATACACTACTCCTTGTAGAACTCTGTCGGGTCTATAAGGACAGGATGTTTGTGAAATAGTATCTGTACCACAATTTTCCACAGCCTTTAACTCAGTAACTCTTTTTTTTATCATTAGATCAGTTTGGGAAAATTCTAAACATAAATCTAAATTTTATATCACAACTTGAAGGTGAATGGGCTGAATCTTTCTTTCCTAGTAATAGCTAGTAATATCACTAGAAATTACCTTGGGGTCTTCACAAAGATATAGCCATGAATACTGTGTATGTTTCATTCTCATATGCCATGTGTTTTAGTGGTAAAATTTTAAAATAATCATGGCTATTTAAGGAAAGATAACTTTTACATGGAGTGAAAGCATAAGAAACATCTTAAACTTTTTCATTTGAATCTCTCCTTAGAGTTTATTAAAATCCAACATCAAAATCATACATTAGAAAATCTATCTTAAGAGCTAATAGAAGCCAGGCATGGTAACCCACACCTGTAGACCCAGTGCTTTGGGAAGCTCAGGTGGGAGGATCACTTGAGGCCAGGAGTTTAAGACCAGTCTGGGCAATATAGCAAAACTTGTTTCTACAACAAAAAAAAAAAAAAAAAAAAAAAAACAGCTGGGCTGTGGTGGTGCATGCCTGTAGTCCTAGCTACTCGGGAGGCTGAGTTAGGAAGACTGCTTGAGCCCAGGAGTTCAAGGCTGCAGTGAGCACACTGATCTGTCACTGCATTCCAGCCTGGGTGACTGAGCAAGACCTTATTTCTAAAAAATATAAATAAATAAATAAAATGGGCTAATTATATTATGGTAATTACACTTAGGAGTACCCAGTAATACTTCAAAATTAGCACCTCTACACAGTACTGATGTGTTCCTCTTATTTAATGACTTTTTAAAAAAATCAGAAATTAAGCATGACAAGATCTGACTTATTTGGGGATTTATATGAATAGAACAATAATAATCTCCTTACAAAATTGCAGTTGTTAAAAACTAATACTTTCAGTTGAGCTAAACTGGGGATGCACCATTGACTAAGGTGGAATTTACTAAGAAAGAACTTTTACTTGGAGCAAACAGACCTAGGTTCTGATTGCTTGCCTAGCTACTATGTGACTACTAGCAAGTCATTCAACCTCTCTGACCTTTATTTGCCTTAGCTATGACAGTACCTGTTGTCACAATTTCTAAATGGTGTAAAAGAGAAACATTTGTGAATAAATTACTGTTTACCCAAAGGCTCAAGGAACCAGTGGAAGTATAGTTCACTGGCTCTCAAGGGTAACAATACCCAACCAACAGCATCAACATCATCTGGGAACTTAGAAATACATGTTAGCAGGCCCTATTCCAGATGTATTGAATCTTACCCTGGGGTGAGGCCCAGACATCTATTTTTTTAAGCCCTTCAAGTGATCCTGATGCACACTAAGAGCACCATGATATAGGAGAAAAAGTGCTCATATTAGAAAATCTAGGTTTGAGTATGGTCCTGCCATAGCTGGTTGTTCTAAGTCATAATCCCAGTTTTCATTTGTAAATTGAGAGTTGGAATTTTTTATTTATAGACCCTTCTAATATAATTTTATACGATTCAATGATTTTACATAACATGGCAAAACTTTACTGGTCTAAAATGAGGTCTCTCTGTCTTAAGGCAGTCACATCTCAAACTTTAATGGTAGGCGTGAAACAACTTGATAGAAGAGTTGGGAGGATATATTCTGATTAAGTGATGCTGGGACCCTAAGATTATCAGTTTCGGGACCTATATTTTTTCCTCCAAAATTAATATCATTACTCTATTACAAAAGAATGAAAGACTGCATTAATCCTGCCAGGATGTGCTTTGTTTTAAATAACAAGGCACATTAGATATTTTAAACTTGAATTTCCCCTCACTAAAATAGCGTACTAGGGTTAAAGGAGATATTCAGAGTTGGAACACTTGAGGATGAATGCCTCATTCTCCATAAATAGTTTAAGACACTGAAGTAGCAGCTGCCAGTATAGGAAGATACTGCTAAAATATCTAAGAATTATGGGATGCTTTTTGCAGAGCCAGGATGGACTACAGGAGAGTAGAGATGCTCACATTTATACTATTAAAAAAAAGTTGCAGCCTAATGTGTCACTAGGGTTATCCTATATATTTAAGTTCTTACATTTTCACCAGTGTTGCCCTGATCTGGAAATCCTGTTGCTCCTTCTGGGATGAGGGAACCTCTTGAATCTTCTCTCTTAATTCCATGTCCATTTTGAAAAGACCCATAAGCTGGAAAAAAAAAAAGTCAAGTCCTTGTTGGCAAGAGGAGGAACTGTCAGAAATATTTTTTAAAAATAAGTATTGAACTAATTTAAGTAGAGACATTAATATAGGGAATAGATCTTGGACATCTAAAATGTGAAGTTTATTATATGAAAACACCATAAGAAACCATGTAAAAGTGAAGCAACTTTTCACCTTTCAAAACACTTTAGCATGTACAAAACGACAAGAAATTCCTTGGAAGCCATAAAATAAAGCCACACAATTTAAAAGACAATTTTATAGACAAGGAAACTTGAGCCCAGAGAAGGGAGGTATCTGGCTTAAAATTGGTGACAGATAAAGAAACCAGTATTTTTCTCATTATCCTCTATTTTGTCAGTATGCCAAGCTATGTTCTAAATAAGCTTAAGACAAGGAAACCTTGGCAAATAAATTTGACTGCAAATATGAGTCAGATTTTAATTAAACTTTAGTAGAGATCAAGCTATGTATGGTCTTTATTATGAAATATATCAAAAATACTAAGAAGTAGAGGGTACATTTCTAAACACCCATGCAATGTATCATCTCCAAACGGTTTAATTACCGGTGTCTTTGTCAGTGCTCAGACTCCCTCTATTGGCAGGTGAAGTAAAGCCACATGGAAACTCATCTCTGGATGTCTGTAATGAATATGATACCTGTGTCATTTAAACAAATTCGTATATAGGATAAGAAACCTGAATTAACAGAACAAAATGTTACACTGATTTTAAACAAAGCTCACTGTGAAAGTCTAAATCAGATACTAGTAATTAGTATTTAGGTGACTCTTTAAAAAAAAAAAAAAGCTACTAGCATACTGTTGTAACCATGACCTCTAGCCAAGTGACATAAATTCTAGATAGCCGCAACTGGTACAGTCTTTTTTGTTTTTGTTTTTTGAGACAGGGTGTTGCTGTCTAGTCCAGGCTGGAGTGCAGTGGCGTGATCATAGTTCACTGTAGCCTCAACCTCCTGGGCTCAAGCGACCCTCTCACTTCAGCCTCCAGATTAGCTAGGACTGCAGGCATACACCACCACACCCAGCTAATTTTTGCATTTTTTTTAGAGATGGGGCTTTGCTATGTTGCCTAGATTGGTCTAAAACTCCTGGACTCAAGTGATCCTCCTGCCTCGGCCTCCCAAAGTGCTGGGATTACAGGCATGCACCACGGCGCCCGGCCTGGTAAAGTCTCAACATCATTCAGTTCTCCTCCTTAGAACCAGGGCAACGCTAGAAGAAGGTGTGTGACCAGAAGCCCTAAGGAAACTTGAGCTGCAAAGAGTACAGAGAAGTGAAATATTTCCAAATAATGCTGTCAGATATATGTGGAGGGAGCATAAGCATGAGATACTGTATTTGTAAAGCGAGACCAGCCTGACGTTCAGGTAGGTGTAGTATCCACATTCAGCCAGTTGACATGACTGGGAGTCACGAGCGAGCAAGCCACTAGAAAAGTTTAAAAGCAGCGTCCTCAGGAACGCAGGGCAGGCATGACAAATTGGCTGTAGCATTTCATAGGGGGAATTTGCAGGGGAAGCTGTAAATGATGCAGTTTAGCCTGCTATCCAGCAATATGACATGGCCAGCCAAAGTGCACAGGTGATCTTGGGCCATATAGAACATGGATGGGGGCAGAAGTTAACAGTTCCACTGGGAAGACTATAAAGTGTATAATTTGGACACTGTATTTTAATAGGGTTACTGATAAACTAGAGCACATTCAGAAAAGGGGTGACCAAGAAAGCAAAGGGTTTTGGGGACCGGGCACGGTGGCTCACGCCTATAATTCCAGCACTTTGGGAGGCTGAGGCAGGCAGATCACTTGAGGTCAGGATTTCAAGACCAGCCTGGCCAACATGGTGAAACCCCATCTCTACTAAAAGTACAAAAAAAATTAGCTGGGCATGGTGGCGCATACCTGTAATCCCAGCTACTCAGGAGGCTGAGCAGGAGAATCACTTGAACCCAGGAGGCAGAGATTGCAGTGAGCTGAGATTGTGCCACTGCACTTCAGTCTGGGTGACAGAGTAAGACTGTCTCAAAAAAAAAAAAAAAAAGAAAAAGAAAAAAAAAGTAAAGGATTTGGAATGACAGATTAGTGGAGATATTTAGCTTGGAGAAAAATTTAGAAGGCACATGTGGAAAGGGTACATTTGGAGATGGGAACAGATGTGTTTCATGTGTCTCTAGAAGACAAAAGTAAGACCAGTGGATAGGAAACCTTTTAGGTCTAATGTGAGAAGGAATGTTTAAATTATTGCAATGGCAAAAGGTTGTTTTGCCAAATAGGAGACTGATCACCTCCAAAGTTCCTTCCAATTCTTAAAATTCTAAGGGGAGCAAAAAAAGCACAGACCAATTGTGATAAACTAAGAGTCTCACCAAGAAGTGCTGAAGGAGACTACTAAGGGAAAGGAGAAGCAAAGGAATAAGGAATACAGTTGAGTCCCCAGTGCCTAATATCTTGGAAGTAGAGAATCTTTTGTTCAGTTTAAGTTGAATAAATGTATGAAGCCATACAACAGAAAATGTTTAGAACAAAACACAGGGTTCAAAGGATTTGTAGTGTTCTCTTGGACTTTGTTATCCAAAGTGCAATCCTAGGACCAGAAGCAGTCAAAAGCTTGTTAGAAATGCATGCTCTCAAGTCCCACCCCAAGCCTATTGAATTAGAATCTGTTGGCTGGGCGTGGTGCCTCATGCCTGTAATCCCAGCACTTTGGGAGGCCGTGGTGGGTGGATCGCCTGAGGTCAGGAGTTCCAGACCAGCCTGGCTAACATGGTGAAACCCCATCTCTACTAAATATACAAAAAAATTAGCCAGGCATGGTGGCGGGCACCTGTAGTCCCACCTATTCAGGAGGCTGAGGCAGGAGAATCCCTTGAACCCAGGAGGTGGAGGCTGTAGTGAGCCGAGATCACGCTACTGCACTCCAACCTGGGTGACAGAGCGAGACTCTGTCTTGAAAAAAAAAAAAAAAATCTGTTTTAACAAATTCCCCAGGTGATTCATATGCACATTAAAGTTTGCAAAGCACTGTATTAGGAAAAACAGTGTACATGGAGTAAAAAATGAACTCTTGGCTGGGCACAGTGGCTCATGCCTGTAATCCCAGCACTTCAAGGGGCTGAGGCGGTAGGATTCTTTGAGCTTAGGAGTTTGAGACCAGCCTGGGCTGCACAGTGAGACCTTGTCTCTGCTAAAAATACAAAACATTAGCTGGGCGTGGTGGCGTATGCCTTTAGTCCCAGCTACTCGGGAGGCCAAAGCAGGAGGATCACTTGAGCACAGGAGTTTGAGACTACAGTGAACTATGATTGTGCCACTACACTCCAGCCTGGGTGATAGAGCGAGACTCTGGCTTAAAAAAACAAACCAAAAAAAGTGAACTCTTAAGGTTGAGATCATATAGCATATGACCCTAATTCCAAATGCATTCAATAAAACAGGATAAAACTCCAACAGAAACACGTTACTACTTACAGAATTAGGCATGGCTGCACAAGAATACAAGGTATCTCGACCTGCTAATCGCTGTATATTTTCCAAAAGTAGTCCAACAAAGGGAAGGTACAATTGTGCTATTTTGGCTTGTTGGTTCTGAAAAAATAATTATTGAAAGCTTAATAGGTATATAATATGTATATATTACAAATAAATGGAGTTGGCTTCATATATCAACTTAAAGACTAAAAAGTAGGCTAACATCCATAACAAATTACTGAAGCATGAGTCTATTTATACGAAAACTAATTACCACAGAACTTTGTTGGCATTTGGATTTATCCATGATACAGAGTCAAATTACATCCCTCAAGCATAACTACATGAAGTAAAAGGTTTTTGTAAAAAATAGAAGTTGGTATAGAAAGCAGATGATATTAGTCCTGTTTTTCAGCTCCAGTGAGGATTGAGCTTCATGAGAGCAGGGACAGTGTCTGTCTTGTTCACTGCTTCATCCCCAGTACCTGGGCACATAGCAGATGGTCAATACATATTAGCTGAAGGAATGAATGAGTAAGTGGAAGAAGTGAAAAAATGGTAAGTTACTGTATTCATTCAAGAAACATTTTTTGCTTCCATTAAAGCTATAATTACAATAATACGAACTTGGTCCCCTAAGTCAATTATAAGACTTGGGAGATTGATATATTTGTAAATATGTAAATAAAACTGACCACCAGGACTCTTAATTAATGTGGTACCTCTTATACAAATTTATTTATTGCTTTCCTCAGCTTATGGACATTCCTCGCCAGATACGTATATACACTCAAATCAGAGAAAATAGTAGCTGTGGTGGCACAAGAGTTGCCCTCCATCTTTCACGACTTCAGGTTTTTCTGGAGAATTAGATAAGGCCCTCTAGGGCAAAATGGTCAACATGTAGAATATAGAAGATTACTGGTCTCTTACTATTGTTTAGTTTGCATTTACTATTGAGGTTGAACAATTTTTCATGTGCTAATTGGCCATTTGCACTTCATTTGTGAATTTCAAAAACCCTTCTTAACAGACTTTCTTCCAACATAGTACCCCATCAGTAATAGTCTCTAGCACCAGAAGATTCTGATTTACCAGGTCTGGACTGGTCCAGATGATGCTGATGTGTTTCAGAACCACTAACCTAGTCCAACTTCCTGCTGAAGGCAGGAATGAATGGCCCTTACATGTATCCTTGACAAACAGTTTTTTAAACTTCTTTAAAACTCCAGCCCTTTCATGGGTTCTATTAGAAAGGTCCTTTATCTGAAATACACTCCTCATAAGTTCTACCTCCTAGGTATAGCTCTGCCCTTTGGAGTACAAGAAAAAGTCTACTTCTACTTTTGCATGGCAACCCTTTAAATATGTGAATATAGTTACCACGAATCATCTTAACTCATTCTTTTTTTTTTTATTTTTTATTTTTTGAGACTGAGTCTTACTCTGTCAGCCAGGCTGGAGTGCAGAGGCACAATCTCAGCTCACTGCAACCTCCGCCTCCTGGGTTCAAGAGATTCCCCTGCCTCAGCCTCCCAAGTAGCTGGGATTACAGGTACCCACCATCACGCCTGGCTAATTTTGTATTTTTAGTAGAAACAGGGTTTTACTATGTTGGCCAGGCTGGTCTCGAACTCCCAACCTCAGGTGATCTGCCCTCCTCAGCCTCCCAAAGTGCTGGAATTACAGGAGTGAGCCACCGCGCCCGGCCTTTTAACTCTCATTACTTTCCTTTGTTCCATGGCTTTGGTGTCAAGATTTTTCACTTAGTGATTACCCTTTTTTTTTGGTGGTTTTCTAATTTTTCAGTGTCCCAAGTTGAGATTTAAAAGGCAGTATAGCTAGTGGCTGACAGCACAGATTTTGCAGTTAGAGACATGCACAAAACCCAGTTCTCCCATTACTAGCTACTTGATTACAATCAAGTCACTTAACTATAGTTTTCTCTTTGGTAAAATGGGGGTAATAATAATGATGTCAATTAATGTGAGATATTTAAAATAGTGCTTGGCATATAGTGAGCCCTTAATAAATTTTAGCTGCTATTATTAATATTATGGCTTCTAAATAGGAGTCCATTTTAGTTCTGATAGTGAGTGATCTCTAGGGGAAGAGAAATTACAACTCTCTCAGGGAAGCAGGAACACAGGAAAACATAAAGTCATTGCCAAATATGTTAAAAATTTCGCCTGCACAACAAATAGAATATAACCGAAGAATCTATTAATAGAAGACTAGTTAGATAAATAAAATAAAGTATATCCATATGATAAAATACTATGCAGCTACTTTTTAAAATGCAGTAGATCTAACCTTCAGGCTGTACTGTTAAATGAAAAAAGAAAAATGTATAATGGTTTCTGTTATATTTTATACATATATATCATATAGGCTTGTGCTTGTGTAAAATAGAAGTATAAATAAACTTACAAGAGTAGTTGCTTCTGGAAAGATGAATTGGTGAGTGGAGGTAAGGAATGGGAGACAGGCATTTTGATTTTTGTTTTTCACCATGCATATGGATTACTTTTTCAAAAAAGGTAAAAAGATTTGCCCACAGCCCAACTAGAAGTAGAATCTGCAATTCTCTTAGGTATCAACATTACTTGTAGTGGGTACAAGAACTATACAGGCCCCAGGGTAAATGTTAGATATTGAACATTCTTGTTCTGAAAAGGAAAAATGTCTCATGGTAATTATAACAAGAGACATTGCTGGCTGGGCATGGTGACTCACACTTGTAATCCCAGCACTTTGGGAGGCCAAGGCAGGCGATCACGAGGTCAGGAGATTAAGACCTTCCTGGCCATCATGGTGAAACCCCATCTCTACTAAAAATACAAAAAATTAGCCAGGTGTAGCGGTGCACACCTGTAACCCCAGCTACTCGGGAGGCTGAGGCAGGAGAACTACTGGAACCCGGGAGGCGGAGGCTGCAGTGAGCTGAGATCATGCCACTGCACTCCAGCTTGGGCTACAGAGCGAGACTCCGTCACAAAAAAAAAAGAGAGAGAGAGAGATTGCTAAATAGTTTATGAGTAACACATAACAGGGACCAAAATTTCCTAAGAGCAGGGGCTTAGGAGTGGCAATTGGCTGGAAAGGGTGGGAGTGATTAGGGAGTTGAGTCTTGAAGTAGGCTTTTCATAGGAAACATTCTTTTCTTTTTTTTTTTTTTTTTTTTTTTGGTGTATTACTTTGGGGTCCCTTTAGAGAACTGATGGAAAATATGGGGGCTTAAGGCTCCCTCCAATCCCTCACCTTGGTGTCATCATTAATAGGAAACACGCTCTACTTGGATGTATTTGATAAATGAACTCTTACCCAGGCTGCCTGGAAACTGCACAAAACAGACAAAGGACCTTTTATATCCTCATCCAATAATCTGGAATTGAAGCTTTGGTTAACCAAGCCCATGAAGTAAACAAACTTCTCATGGAGAAAACTCTATCGTCATTTAATGCCTGTATGAAGCCTCTGAACAAAGAGGAAAGAGCTTCAGAAGTCACTGAAGGAGTAGTAAGGCTTGGCATTTCAATCTTTCCTATAGTTTAAAACCTCAAACGCTCAGAGTGTCTAACTTATTTACAGGTAACAATACCTGCGTGTGTATACATACAGCTCTAAGAATTTAAAAAGTAAGTTAAAAGTGTCCAAATTTGTGATGTAAAATATTTAATTCCGCCTCTAGGTGGTGAGAATCCCACTGGCAAAATCCAGTTTTCTTTCACTTTCATGTGAAGAGGCAGTGGAGAAACATACAACTTTCTGCTTCAGAGAGGGGAAGTTCATTTTGTACTTTTCCAGTGAATCATTTAAAATCATGGCTACAGACATTTTCCTCCACATGGCATAAGATCCTTTTCCCCACTCCTAGGCGTAAGCAAGTAGTTAGCCAGAACTCAGCGATAATGCATTTTTAAAGGCTTGACCAAGCTTGATTGGACTGGAGGACTTTTAAGATATATTTTTATTTGGATATATCATACCAGCTAATTTGTGTGAAGTCAATATCAACATTCACAAAAAGTGAAAATGGCATATAACTGAGTCAACTACACTAAGTAGAGGTATGTTATAATGTGTCAAAAACAAAGCAAACTGCAGTAAGCAATGAATTACATCTTAAAGCTAAGAAGTTTAAATCTACTTTAGGATACAATCACATAAAGAAAACTAGCAAGATTTACATGTATGAAAATCACTGTAATTAAAGGAATATGAGTAGATGTCACTGGCAGGCATTTTCTGTTTAAAAAGGACAAATGGGAATACTGTAGAAAAAGAATAAAAGCTCCAAGTCAGCCTTCCAAAATGACTATGATGATAAATGACATCATAATTTTATTTATATTGGAATGTAAAAAGAAAAGGATAAATTATTTATTATGAAACAATATTATGTTTCCTAGAGTGAGTTATGATACCGTGGAAGTAAATTAGAGTCTTCTAAATCCATACAGTTTGCACTCTACTTTTCCAAGCCAACAGGATTTAATATCAGTAAGATTTCAATATATATGTTAAAAGTACAGTAAATAGGCCAGGCATGGTGGCTCACGCCTGTAATCCAGCACTTTGGGAGGCTGACTGGGGCGGATCATGAGGTCAGGAAATGAGGACCATCCTGGCCAACATAGTGAAACCCCATCTCTACTAAAAATACAAAAATTAGCCAGGCATGGCGGCGTGCACCTGTAGTCCCAGCTACTTAGGAGGCTGAGGCAGGAGAATTGCTTAAACCTGGGAGGCAGAGGTTGCAGTGAGCCGAGATCATACCACTGCACTCCAGCCTGGGGGACAGAGCGAGACTCCGTCTCAAAAAAAAAAAAAAAAAAAAAAAAATTAGTGCAGTAAATAGAAACTGCAGCTGTGACCGTTACTCATAGAAAACAGTGTAATGTATGTAAAATTTACAGCCACACCCACAGCTATTTATAGTAACACCATCACATTAACATTTTTTTCAGTAAGAAGAAAACTTATTACATATTTTACATGATACATATTTAAAGATATATTAAAGCATATATTTTATAGAATAATTTTTAAACATTCTTAGTTGATATAATAATCATGAAGCAGTTATGTTATTCTTTAAGTATGATTTGAGAAAATAGTGTATTTCTTTAATAGTTAACTAAACTATATATATATATATATATATATATATATATATATTTTTTTTTTTTTTTTTTTGAGACAGAGTTTCACTCTTGTCACCCAGGCTGGAGTGCAGTGGCACGATCTCAGCTCACTGCAACCTCCGCCTCCTGCCTCCCCAGTTCAAGTGCTTCTCCTGCCTCAGCCTCCCAAGTAACTAAGACTACAGGTGTGTGCCACCACGCCCAGCAAATTTTTGTATTTTTAGTAGAGATGAGGTTTCACCATGTTACCCAGGCTGGTCTCAAACTCCTGGCCTCAAGCGATCCACCCACCTCAGCCTCCCAAAGTGCTGGGATTACAGGCGTGAGCCACGCTCCCAGTCCTAAATGGTATTTTTAAAAACCTAACGATTTGAGGCTGGGCACAAGAATCGCTTGAACCTGGGAGGCAGAGGTTGCAGTGAGCCGAGATCATCCCACTGCACTCCAGCCTGGGTGACAGAGTGAGACTCTGTCTCCCCCCCAAAAAAAAAAAACCTTGTGATTTGAAGCAAAAATAAATTTTCCTCAATGCTTATATAATGTTCCTTGCTAAAAAGCTTCATCTTCTATAAAAAATCATAGTAGAACTTTACCAGTGTGATACTGATGACTGCATGGATATCCTTACCTTGTGCTGGTATCTTGTGTCAAATGCATGTTTTATCAAAAGATTCTTTATGACAGAGATAGCTGTATATCTGATCTCATAATTGTCCTGAAGAGCAATGGAAGTTTCCCTCAGAAGTAGACCAACCAAGAAGTGATGCTTGCAATACTCATCTGATAAACTGTATTCAAGATTTGAATCTGCAGTACAATGAAATTTAAAACCCATTTATGAAAATATTCAAAAAATGATTATAATTAAAATACTGTATTATTTAATAATATGTGATCATGCTAGCAAGAGCTATAATTTTTATTATTAATGATTCTGAGCAGTTCTTTTATCATCTAGAATAAGCATGCAAAATTTACAAGACAGGAGCACTCATATTTTGGGCTAGACGATAACTTTAATGATCATTTCAGTCAGGAAGAAAGTCCCTAGATTTTTTTTTTCCCCTGCATTCTTTTGAACTCATAGAAATCTTATGATAGAACCTACAATAAGATAATTATATATTTTGCAACGTTTTAACAGATTTCTTTATAGCTGAAGAGATTTTGTCACAACTATACATTTGAAAAATTCTATACAATAATGCTTGACTTACTTATCCGTTTATACTTATAAAGTGGGAAAAGACAAACTAAACAACTGAATAGTCTGACAGTATTGACTGTTTCAGTAAATATTATATATTGGGCTGAAAATATACATGGGACATAAGAACAATAAGGAAAACAGTCTCATTCCATTCCAATCCATCATCACTCAAAAACAAATAATTTATATCAGAAAATAATCACTTCGAACTATGTCTTTCCCTTCTTTTAAGATCCTCAGTCTATTTTATTTATTTATTTATTTGAGATGGAGTCTCACTCTGTTGCCCAGGCTGGAGCTCAGTGGCACAATCTCAGCTCACTGCAACCTCTGCCTCCCGGGTTCAAGCAATTCTCCTGCCTCAGCCTCTGAAGTAGCTGTGACTATAGATGAGCACCACCACGCCCAACTAATTTTTTTTTGTATTTTTAGTAGGGACGGGGTTTCACCATGTTGGCCAGAATGGTCTCGAACTCCTGAGCTCAGGTGATCTCTCTGCCTTGGCCTCCTGAAGTGCTGGGATTACAGGAATGAGCCACTGTGCCTGGCCTAGATCCTCAGTCTATTTTAAATCTCAGATGTTAATATCATGGTTGGGACTTGCTTTATAAGTACTTATAGGGGATTGTGATCAGGTTTAGTAATTTGTTTGTTTGTTTGTGACAGTCTATCTCTGTCACCCAGGCTGGAGTGCAGTGGCGCGATCTCGGTTCACTGCAACCTCTGCCTCCCAGGTTTAAGCAATTCTTCTGCCTCAGCCTCCTGAGTAGTTGGGACTACAGGCATGTGCCACCATGCCCGGCTAATTTTTTGTATTTTTAGTAGAGACGAGGTTTCACCATATTGGCCAGGCTGGTCTCTAACTCCTGACCTTGTGATCCACCCGCCTTGGCCTCCCAAAGTGCTGGGATTACAGACATTTGCCACCGCGCCCAGCCAAGTTTAGTAATTTCTATGGAAGATTTCTACTATCTTTATTTCCTCTCCAGTACTATTTAATTAGATAGGCCATGAAGCCGAAGAATATGTTTTCTATTTCTCTTTTGGCCTGTTCAGCACTTAATATAATGCTTTATATTCAGCTGGGACTTAATAAATGCTGCAAGTAGTCCAATTTAATCCTAAATCCTGATGATCTGTCCACGCCTTCTTTTTCCTGACTTCCTCATAGTTATAAATAAATATTGGGTGAAGTATATGAGCTACACATGCTCAGAATCAAGTAAGGGGGTAGTTGAATAGAAGTACTATGGTTTAAAAGTATTTTTTCTCCATTTTCACTGGCTATAATTCCATCACTAAAACCACCACTCAGCAAATACTTCTACACAGACCAAGGCAGATTATTTTCTTCCTGCATTGGTCATGCTTTTTTGTGAATCCCTATCACCTTCTACGCGTAAGGGCCAGGACTAACAAAGGTGGCTTTATGTGAGTAGATTTTACAAATGGTAATCAATTTGTTACTTTGGTGATTTGAATAAATCCAATCAGGTGGTTTCATCTACACCTGCAGAATTGTGGCCAAGATATCATTAAACAGCATCTAAGAGACAGAGGCAAGCCTGACAGAGGTCACACACACACACACACATACACACATCACACACACACACACACACACACACACAAGTAACTTCCAGTTCCCCATTCATGGCCTCTATGCTGGCTTGCAGCAGGAACTTGTGTTTTGAAGGAAGATGTTTTAAAGTTGATTTCTCTAGCAACACTCAATTTTATTTTAAAACTAAACAAACACACTGCCTCCTAGATTTTCTGGGTACTTGGCTAGGGAGGATTTGAAAAGCAAACAAAGCCCCCATCCATCTTAGCAATTCATCAAATCAATTGTTTTCTAAAACAGCAAGCTAATTTAGAGTGAACCGAGTTAAACCTACCTACTGAAGTCAAACGGTCCACCGCAAATGAAAAAAAATCTAATTAATATATGAAAAGAAAAGGGACAAATAAAAAACATAGTAACATAAGAATAGTGCTATACAACAAAGCATTCAATAAAACTAGCAATGGAGATAACTGAAGGCATTTCATAAATTTAGCACAAACATGTTACTGTTTTACTCTACCTTTACATTTTTTGATGCTTTGAGGAGAAATGCATTTACATGTCTTTTTCTTAATTTAGTCTTATACAAGTTCCCAAACACTACTACAGAAAGTAATTTCACTAGTATCTGACATCTGTGTTTAAGAAGCAATCTATTAACACACCTGATTTCTTCACACTATGAATATTATTACTGATATTATGAAGGAAATGCAGAAAAACATTAAAGGACTTCAGATAGTAACAATTCTGAATTTACCTTCAAGTTGACTGGTTCAACTAGAAAACATTATACTACACTAGCGCTAGCAAAACATGGAAAAAAACAAACTCAAATGATGGAAAATGCAAATACATGCCTTGAACCCGCTGCAGTTTAGGTTTTGCAAATGCCATTGGCAAGTTCAGAGGAATGTAATGTTCGTGATTGCAAATTGTTTGCAGAAATTCAAACTTGTATTCAGCCAGAACCTAAATGGAAAGAAATGATACATTAGCTCATATTTAGTAGGCATTTGCTATTTTAAGAATTTAATACAGCGCATTATTTTTCACAACAGAAGTGCTTAGTATTCTAAGCATACCTTGAGATGCGACCTGTGCAGGAAAGAGTTAACATAGCAGGTCCAAGACTGCTATCCTTTAAAAGGCCTGCTTGTTGGCTGGCATCTAAAAAATGAAATTTTGAAACGTTCCCTACATGATAAGTTGTGCCTTCTGTGTCAGCCTGCTTAGACTGTTTGTACAAACAATGTGATTTATAGTGAACACCTGCTTTGCTTTCCTTTCTGAGAGTCTGGAATTTTGACCAGCCTCCAACACATAATCAGCCCTCAATAAAACCCCTCAACTCTGAGTTTTAAACAGGCCTTCCTTGAACAGGAATATTGCACACTTACAAGTGCATTTTCACTGCTAGAAGGAGGCTGTGCTCTGTGAGACCCTTCACAGGAGGGAAAGAGTTCAGAAAGGCTGCGTGTGGATTGCTACCCACCCCATTTGATGTCTTTTCCTTTCCCGATTCAGCTGAGTATCCTCATCATATCATGCTCATGAATCTTAGCCATCAATACAGCTATATGTTGAGTCTGTGAATCCTTAGAATGAGCTATTGAATATATGGGAGGTCCTGGGGACCCCAGAACACAGTCCAGTATTCCTTGCTTTTAAGTATGTCTATACTCCAAGTACCTAAATAAAAACAGCAGTTCCTAATCCCCTAGAAGAGAATAAATGTCACTTTTGGTCTTATGCTCAGATGTCTGACATCCACTACGATCATGTCCTCATAACTTACCTTAGGATCTTTGGGACTGAATCCAGATATATAGTCATTTATTAAATTGAAAATAAATCCTCTATCCATTAGTGTCAAACAGCGCTGTAGGAACCAAAACAAAACTAAGGGTTAGTTACACAATTCTAAAAGTCTAAATTTAAAAAATGTAAAGTTTTAAAAATTCAAAATTGGTTCCACACAAAAAGAAAGACATTTTTGTTTTTATAGATAACTGTCTGAGCTTCAGGTGACCTTAAAGAAAAAGATAAAGGGCAAGTGGCATCACTGGAATCGGGACTGAAGGGCCTCAATTATACAGTTTTCAGAATAAGATGTATATATAGCCACACACACAAATACACATTTATCTATACATATACACACATACATACACAAACACACATACATATCTGTAATCTATTCAGCTACACTTCCTCATTTTGGTCAACTCCCAAAGCCCAAGTGAGTTGACCTCATTTTGGTCAACTCCCACTTCCGAAGGGAAGTGTAAGGTAGTCTGTTAGCTGATGAAAGTGAGACTTGCCTATGTAAATATTAATAATTCAGACCAAAAGGGTTTTTGTGTTCAGTGAAGTCAAGGCGTAAAACCTCCCTTCTCTGTGACAGCCCTAAGTTATTCATATTTGCCTGCTGTCATTCTCCTAGTTAAGGCTCTCACTACCTTGCAACTGAAAAACTGTAGTTAACCTCCTCAGTCTTCATGTCTCTCATGTCTCCCATGTCTCCATCCATCTGCTTCCAGATTAACCTCTAAGTCCCAGCCCTAATCGTGTCATTTTCCTGCCCCAAAGCTTCCAATAGTTCCCTATCGTCTCTAATATAATTTCAGACTCCTTAGCTTGGCATTCAAGAACACTCACAATCTTGTCCCAACTTACTTGTCCAGCTTCATTTGCCAACAGATCTCATTGACTTCCTTTGACTCTGTCTCAAAACATAAAAAAAAAAAAAAAAAAAACAGAGAGAAAGAGAGACAGGCAGAGTCTTGCTCTGTCACTCAGGCTGGAGTGTAGTAGCACAGACATAGTGCACTACAGCCTCAAACAATCCTCCTGCCTCAGTCTCCCAAGTAGCTGGGACTAAGGCGGGCACCAGCATGCTCAGCCATCATTCACTTATTATCCCCTCGAGATGCACTGTGTATTCCCACCTCTAGGTCTTTGACTCATGCCACACCTAGCAAGTCTATCGCTACTTCTATCTGATCTTGTTCATTCTTTAAGGTTCTCATGAAATCCCATCTTCCTTAACTACATTGGTCCATGGATCCCTTCAAACACTTTATTCAGTATTAGCTTGTATTTTACTATTTTCCTGTCATCTCACCTAGATTGGACAATAAGAATGATCTTTTCCTTTATATCCTTCATAGTGCCTACAATATTTCTGTGAAATCCAAATAATTCAATATTTGATTAACCAGCTACCTGCGTCTTGCATCTCATACTCTCCTTTCCACTTCTGCTGCCACTGCCCAGGGTCAGACCCTCATCACCTGTCATCTGGATTACTGAGTTAGGCTCATATTTATTTATTCCAGCATCCAACAAACATTTAGAGGATCTACTATGTTTGAGACAATGTATTACATTCTAGAGAAATACAAAGTGGAATAAGGCATGGTCCATAATCATGTCTAATAGTGAAGACAATCACATAATGAAAACATAGTGTACAATAAGAAGTGCCATAGAACTATGTAAAAGACAGATGAACAACAGAAGGGGTGATCAACACTGCATGGAAAGGCCAGGGAAGAGCTGAGCCTAAAAGATAAGTGGATTGTGCCAGGCAGACAATTGGTTTTCTAATCAGTTGCCCTGACTCGGCTCGGGTCTCTTCCTCACTTCATCTATCATAACAGCAAGAAAAGTATCCTCTGAAGTATTTGGTGTTGCTCCATTGCATATGAATCAAAGTCCAAATTCCTTAACCTGACATTTAAGGCCTTCTGTTATTGGCACCAGATGGCCTTTTCAGCTCTTTCTTCATACTTCCTAAACTCATCACACAATGAGTCTTCACTCATCCCTAAATAATTTTTGAACATGTAAATTTCATCTTTGCTCAGGGACCCTCTAACTGCAACATGCTGAACTCTTGTCCTGGGGAACTCCACACTATGCTACTTGTTTCATGCTGCCTGGTCATAATCTCTCTCTCCCTTTCTAGTTTTTCTATAGTATTTTGTCTGTATTTCTGGTGTTACTGTTACCACCTTTATCTTGCATATATATTCAAATTTGACCACTAACACGGCCTCTCACATCTTTGAATTGCCACACAGAAGACAAGCCAATGGGCCAGGCGCAGTGGCTCACGCCTGTAATTCCAGCACTTTGGGAGGCTGAGGTGGGCGGATCACGAGGTCAGGAGGTCGAGACCATCCTGGCTAACACGGTGAAACCCTATCTCTACTAAAAATTACAAAAAATTAGCTGGGCATGGTGGCGGGCACCAGTAGTCCCAGCTACTCGGGAGGCTGAGGCAGGAGAATGGTGTGATCCCGGGAGGCGGAGCTTGAAGTGAGCTGAGATCATGCCACTGCACTCCAGCCTGGGCGACAGAGCAAGACTCAGTCTCAAAAAAAAAAAAAAAAAGACAAGCCAATGTTTGCTGACTTGAATTAAGTAAATGCTGCTACTAAACCAAAACTGTTCTGTTCCCTTTACATAGTAAACTTCAAGTTTAAACTCCATGGAAGAAGCTAATGTTCTACATTTCAGAAAGTATGTGCTCCCATTTAAATAAGCATTTAAACTATGTTTAAAAACACTGTGTGCAACAAGCAACACTTGTCTTCTGACTAGGCCACCTGTATGTGTCCTCTGATTTAATCAATTCGTCATTTCAATGGGGGATGGGGACAAATTTGCTGTGATCAGTTAAGCTAAAAGATATGGCTTTTATCCAAAAGAGGCAATAACAAGTGTTGGTGAGGATGTGGAGAAAAGGGAACCTTCCTACCCTATTGGTGGGAATGTAAATTAGTACAACCACTATCAAGAACAGATTTGTTTGTATTTCTGGTATGACTGTTGTCACCTTTATCTTGTATATATAGTTAAATTTCACTACTAAGATAGCTTCTCACATCTTTTCTTGTTTTGTTTTGAGACGGAGTCTCACTCTATTGCCCAGGCTGGAGTGCAGTGGTGTGATCTCGGCTCACTGCACCCTCTACCTCCCAGGTTCAAGGGATTCTCCTGCCTCAGCCTCCTAAGTAGCTAGTGGCGCCTGCCACCACACCCAGCTAATTTTTGTATTTTTGGTAGAGACGGGGTTTCACCATGTTGGCCAGGCTGGTCTCGAACCCCTGACCTCATGTGATCCGCCCACCTCAGCCTCCCAAAGTGCTGGGATTACAGGTGTGAACTACTGTGCCCGGCCGGCCTCTCACATTTTTGAATCGCCACATAGAACACAAGCCAATGCCAATGTCTTCTATGGAGGTTTCTCAAATAACTGAAAATACAGCTACCATACGATCCAACATTCTACTCTTAGGTATATACCCAAAAGGAAGAAAATCAGTAGATCAAAGAGATATCTGCACTCCCATGTTTGTTGCAGCACTGTTCACAATAGCCAACGTTTGTAAGCAACCTAAGTTTTCCAGTAGTCTTATGAAGACCTAGCTGAGTCTCTAGAAGGTGCTTAATTTTTTTCTTGGGCTTCCTGTCAATGAAGAGGAGTTCCTTACCACATTTCAGCTGCCTTTAACTCACCTTCAGGAAGCTAGCCAAACTATAGTTCACATTTCTGGACTCTTCGGGAATCTCCGCATACCGAATAGTCACATGGGGAATTATTGCAAGAAGCAGTGAATGTAAGACATGATGATATGTCTCGGGAAATCTCTGGCCTCGGGGAAGCTGAAATGAAATAGGCACAGAAAAAAGTCAGACTTCCGAAAGGTCTAAGTTGCCATTTTTACTTTCAAACACATTCTACAAATAAATATATCTTAAAACTGATGTACAATTGTTCTCCCAACCTAAAAATGACATCACTAGTTCAAGATGTACTTGACTCTCTATAATTACAGGAACTCTCTGGATCTCTAATAATCTACCTGACTGAGGTTATCAGCAAGAATGGGTTGTTCTGCCCCAACTTTGGAATATCATGCTTCTGAGTTACAGACAAATCCCAGTTTTCATTCCACTTTTTTCCTGACACACAAAGTATGCATGCACTTCAATTTCAGTAAACGTATTATATAAATTCTGATAAAAAATAATTAAGTATAAGGTAAATATTTTGTACTTCACAAGTCTTAGCTTTATGATTCCTATGAATAAGAAAAATTGTTTTACCTTTCAAACAATTAAAAATTACAACAAATTGCATACATCACATTCCGGGATCATATCTAGTGCATAAAGTGTTTGTAACACTGCACGTGCATTGGCAAATGCTATGTCTGATTTAACCCAATGAGTCTTCTCAAGAGACATTTTTAAGCCATAAGACAAAGGCAAAGATTCAAAGGTAATGAGTTGTACATGGCAAATGATTATAGGAAAGAATCTATGTGGAAAAGTCTCTGCAGATTAGATGGTGAGAACATATCAACTGCAAGACCTCAGATTTACGCAATACATCCATTGTTTTTGTAAGCAACATTGAAAAAGCTAAGCACTCAGAGCCTTTAAATATAAAACAGGATTTGCATGGCATGGCTATCTGAGAGTAAGATTAGCTTTTTTTGTCTACATCAAATATTACTCTTATATATACAATTATCATTTGCCAACTGAAAGTTATTCTTTACCTTAATTTACTTACCTTAATCTTATTCTCTTCCAACAAGTATGTGGCCATCGACTTTGCAATTATTTCAAAGAAAAACCATGAGTACTAAAAAAAAAAAAAAAAAAAAAATCTTTAACTGTTACCAAATCTTTGAAGCTTAGCAAAGTTTGACAAATCAATATGGGTCTTGTCTTTGAATTTTACTAACATTTTCAAGTGATCCCAAGTCACTATCAAAGTCTCACAGAATATCTGCAAATGGTTTTAGCAAAAAGGTACTATTGTACTTCAGGGTTGACTGGTAATATACAAAGGAAGGATGGGAACCTTTGTCCCACTGGGGAGTATTTTATCCCCACCATTGTTTCTAATTGCCCACACGTGGTATTAAGGGCAAACTAACTTCTAGTTTATCTTGTTACCGCTTTTAAATGCTCAATGAATCTTATTACCACCTGCACCTAGCTTGGGCTCCAACCCTGCCCTTGATGTGACATTTGTGCAGCCTAAGTAGCCTAGATGTTTGCCTACGTCATATAATTTGAAGAGTAGAGAGAAGCCTCAATCAGATATACTCCAAGATACTCGAAATTCTACCATTAATAAAAGAAGTAATAAAAATAATGACAATAATAACAGCTATAATTTCTTGAGTGCCTACGATGTGCCAGGAACCATGTGTTGAATGCTTTACTTATATTTTAGCAATGAGGATTTGGAGGCTCAGAAATGCTAAATAACTGGCCCCAGGTCACAAAACTATTTTGTGACGGATACAGGATTCTAACTCAGGTCTATCTGATCCAAAAATCTTTCTTTTACACATTTAAATGAGGGCAGGGGGTGGGTAGCTGGGGTGAAGAAGGTTCTGTAGAGAACTTCAGGAAAAGGATGCATGGGCAAAGTGGTGGGGAGAGGACGGGTCACATGTGAAACTGATGAAAGACTAGAAGCGAAACGGGAGGGTATCAAAAAAAAGTGTGTCTATGGCTGCTTTCGTTCCTTGTTGTGTCCTGTGTTCGCACCTTTAGCAATTTGTTTATTGATAAAAAATCTGCAGACTGTTTCAATATAGCTATCATCGTAGTAGCCAGGGTTTCATGTATCAGCTGGGCCTGAGGAGCACTCGGTTTTTCAGGTCGGAAGCTATACTACAAATAAACAAACAAAAAAATGAACTGTAAGACAAAACTGTCACATAAAACAAATTGCTCAGAAAGAAACTTTACTCCACAAACCTTTATGAATGATCTTAAATAACTATCCAAGCCTTCTTCGTGGCACTTTGATACAATATGTAAGAGAACCCTGAAATGACATTCACAAGAGTCAGCATGTCATACTATAATGAATTACCATATTTTGATTCTTAAGATTGTCATGTGTAGCCCCCAAAACATCTAACACTGCCTAAATAATTAAAAGTGAGATGACTGCATTAAATATAATGGTGATAGTTTAGGTGTATGAAAGATTTCAGCATCTATCATGCTCAGGTCTTATAAAATATATTTCCTAGTTCAAAAGAAGGATATTTAATTTGACAACCCAGATGTGACGTCTGTTTCTAAATCTCTGTATGTGCCTGAAGCATGGTGGTAGCTACTATGCAGTAAAAGACTTCAAATTAGATAAATATGGAGATACCCTCTAGTGAGAATAAAAGGAAGAGAATAGAAAGACACAATGAAGGCCGGGCGCGGTGGCTCATGCTTGTAATCCCAGCACTTTGGGTGGCCAAGGCGGGTGGATCATGAGGTCAGGAGTTTGAGATCAGCCTGGCCAACACAGTGAAACCTCGCCTCTACTAAAAATACAAAAATTAGCTGGGTGTGGTGGCGGGCACCTGTAATCCCAGGTACTTGGGAGGCTGAGGTAGGAGAATCGCTTGAATCCGGGAGGCAGAGGTGGCAGTGAGCCAAGATTGCACCACAGCACTCCAGCCTGAGTGACAGAGCGAGACTCCACCTAAAAAAAAAAAAAAAAAAAAAAAAAAGGAGAGAGAGAGAGAGAGAGAGAGACAGACAGACAGAAAGAAAGACAGAAAGAAAGAAAAGAAAAGAAAGAAAGAAAGAAAAAGAAAGAAAGGAAAGAAAGAAAGAAAAGAAAGAAAGAAAGAAAGAAAGAGAGAGAAAGGCAATGAAAAGCATGTCAACAGACAGGGGGAAAAAGGGAGAGCTGGGGCAGGTGTAATGATATGAACTATAATTGGGGTAAGAGACTAGCAGTGTCCTCAAAGTTCAGCACATATAAGAAGCACGTGGTGGGTCCTTTGACTCCATTGCTCAGCCCTTCTCCCAGAGTTTCTCATTTTGTAGGTCTGGAGTGAAGCTCAATGATTAACAATTTTACTAAATTCCCAGGTGATACTGATGCTACTGGTATGGGAACCATGTTTTGAAAACCACTGGCCTAAAGTTTCTTCCATTTTCAACCACACTATCCCCAACAGCAGCAATGCATGCAAACGGTGTGTGGCTGTGGTGTGAGGTCTGGTGGAAGAGGTTGTGGCAACAGCAGAGGCAGCAAAGCAAGAAACTTCCAGCACTCAGCCCACAATTTAAGTATCCTGTTTTGATTTGAAAATTCAGGTGCATTGTGCATTCTACTCTACAATACATCCTTGTTTGTTTTCATATAAAAATAATACTTCCTTATTCTTTCAAGTAAAAATTGATGGCTTAGGGCCACATTCTGTTAAATATACATCCCTAGTCACCTGTGTCTATTTAAATTGATTAAAATTAAAATTAAACACAATTAAAAATTCGGTTCCTGCAGGGCGCAGTGGCTCACACCTGTAATCCCAGCACTTTGGGAGGCCGAGGCGGGTGGATCGCCTGAGATCAGGAGTTTGAGACCAGCCTGGCCAACACGGTGAAACCCCCATCTCTACTAAAAATACAAAATTAGCCAGGCATGGTGGCAGGTGCCTGTAATTCCAGCTACTCGGGAAGCTGAGGCAGAAGAATCGCTTGAACCCAGGAGGCAAAGGCTGCAGTGAGCCGAGATTGCTCCATTGTACTACAGCTGGGGCAACAAGAGCGAAATTCCATCTCAAAAAAAAAAAAAATTCTGTTCCTCAGCTGAACCAGCCCCAGCTGAAGTGCTCAATAGCCACATGTGGCTGGTGGCTGCTATACTGAACAACACAAGTGTAGAACATTTACATAATTGGAGAAAGTTCAATTGGAACTTAGATATTTATCTTTTTAAATACATAAAGCAAATATTAATGAACATGAAAGGAGAAATATATTGCAATATAAAAATAGAGGACTTCAATATCCCACTTTCAACAATGGACAGATCAACCAGACAGAAAAGTAATAAGGAAATACTGGACTTGAACTACACTTAGACCAAATAGACCTAACAGACATATACAGAACATTCCATCCAACAGCAACAGAATATCCATTCTTTTCATGAACACACAGAATCGTCTCTAGGCTAGACCATATATATTAGGCCACACACCAAGCGTTAAGAATTTTAAGAAGACTGAAATCATATTAAATGTTGTTTCCAACCACAATGGAATGAAACTAGAAATCAATCACAGGAGAAACCGTGGAAAATTCAAAATAGGTGGAAATTAAACATGTTCCTGAGTCAAAAAAGAAAAGGGAAAATGTATATCTTGAGACAAATGACAATGAAAACACAACATACCAAAACCTATGGAATGCAGCAACAGCAGTTCTAAGAGGGAAGTTTCTAGTAATGAATACCTCTATTAAAAGATAAGAAAGATTTCAAACAGCATCTTGGTATTATAACACCGAAACTCACATGGTGCAGTTGATAGGAACGTCATCTTCATGAGTCATATTTGTGAGAACTCGGAAGAGTTGCATAAGAATTACAGGCAGAAACTGTATCATGACTTGGATCTCCATGGCATGCAAACACTAAAATTAAGTCATTATTAGTTATGAAAACAAACAGAAATATGATAAAATTTGCACATGTGAAACAACAAAAAAATTAAGTAATGAGAAATACATTGACTAGTGTATAAGTTCAATTAAAAGTGAGCTTTCCATGGGCTAGGGGGCTTTTTGTTAATTAATCCACACCTCTATTTGGCACTCAGATTTTATTTCATGTTAAATACTAAAGGTAATAAGTATAATTTGGATAAACAGTTTTTGGAAAATTGACAACTGACTCCTGGTAAACCAACACTCAATTGCCTGGGGCAGTGGGGGGGGACAGACATGTTTGGAGATGATACTAGAGATGCATCTACTAACCCCCAGGCATTCTGTATCTTTTGCAGGGGAAGGTGGGCATCAGTTAATCTGGTGACAAGTTAAGTGGAATTCAATAAAGAGTGGTTCTATATGTAATTGGCTGTACACCATTACCACTACAAAACGGAAGCACTTTTGCAGTCTAAGAATCTTATAATACATTTCCTTCAAAGTGCTAACACTCTGTCTCCAATGATAAGTGCGCTACGAACATCAAAAAGAAGAAATGTGATCATATATACAGAGAAATTATACAAATAGTGAAAGTTGTTCAATTTCTTTCTTCTTTCTTCCCTTCTCTCCACATTCACTCACTCAACCAGTCAACCAAAAAAAGGAAACAAACCTCGCTGAGCATCTTTCTATATCAATTCAATGTGTAGTGCTAGGTGAAATAGAGAGGTGGATAAATCAAGTCTCTGTACTTAAAAAACTCATAAGTTCTCTTTCCCAGATTCCCTGACTCTTGCCACAATCTGTCTTCAAGACCTTCTAATCGATAACCAAAATAGTATAAATCATTTTCTCTTTAGCAGGTCTCTGTACCATTTCTCTTTACTCTCAATACATCCAACTCTCATTTCTAAATTAATCTTCCTCAAATACTCGTTACATTAGACCACCTCCTGCCAAGATTTTTTCGATGTCTCCCCATAGCCTATGACAGTGGTTCTCAACCAGGGGCCATTTTGTCCCCAACAGATTTGGCAATGTCTGGAAACGGTTTCGGTGGTCACAACCAGGGGGTGATACTGACATCTAGTGGTCAGAGGCTAGCAATGCTGCTAAATATCCTATAACGCACACACAGACCCTCATGGACAAAGAATTATTCTACCCCAAAATGTCAATAGTGCCAAGATTGAGAAATCCTGGCCTAGAGTATTAAGACCAAGTTATTTCAGACCTAACTGGCATTTTCAGCCTAAACAATCATCACTGTTCTCTACAAGGCCAAACTGGTATCTCTGGTTTCTTCACTGTTCTTGAATATATCATTTACTTTCCTACCTTTGTGTCTGTTCATAGTTTTTAGCCAAATCCTGGCCACTCTTTCAAGGCAAGTACAAATCACCACTTCAGGGAAACCATTCATTTTCTCATTCGACAAAGGGAAAACAAATGAACTCCCGATAGCCAAGCACACCAAAAACAAAAGTAAACCCAAACAAATAAAGGCCATGGTTTCTACCATCAAGTTGTTTGCAGTGTACAGGGGATAAAGACATGGAACTAAATAACTGCAATATCAACAGTAAATACCATGATCATGGGATATACAAAATTCACAAAGAAGCCACTGAGTGTGCAACTGGGTAGGGAATGTCTGGTAAGGCCTTAGAGATGGGAAAGGGTGAATGATAAATAGAATAGTGCCAGGTAGAAAAGAGAGATGGGCATTCCCTGCTACCAGTAGCGGTCCTCTGTAATTTATTCTCAACATGACAGCCAGAGTGTTCTTTTTGAAATGCAAATTAGACATTGCCATCTTTCTGTTGTTAAAAACAAAGCAAAACAAACTACTGCGAACAAAGAGCTGTCATAAGCTTCCATGCCTACGACATACCCTGCCTGTCCCTCCAAACCCATCACTTGCCATCCTCCCCCAACAATGCACACTGTACTATAGCTACATGGTCTTTTCTTTTATTTTTCTGTCCTTCAAACATGCTGATGTAAGGTGTTTACATGGCTTTACCCCCTAAGGTTGTCTTCCTCTCATCCTTTCAGCTTGAAATGCCATTTCCCCCAGTAGGCCTTCCCTGACAACTCTATGTAGAGTGTACTTCCGGTCATGTTGGATCCCATTAACCTGCTCTTTTCTTCATGGCACTCGCTTATAATCTCTCTACCACAACTGGAAAAGGTATGCTGCCTAAACTGTTCCCCATTCAATTCATAGCATCCAGAACGATGTGTGGCCCATACTACACGATCAATAAATATTTGGTGACTTACTGAATAAATGAATAAAATAATAAACTAGGCCGAGCCTGCAATCCCAGCACTTCGGGAGGCTGAGGTAGGCGGATTACTTGAGCTCAGGAGTTCGAGACCAGCCTGGCCAACATGGTGAAACCCCGTCTCCACTAAAAATACAAAAATTAGCCAGGTATGGTGGTGCATGTCTGTAGTCCCAGCTACTCGGGAGGCTGAGGCAGGAGAACAGCTTGAACCCGGGAGGCAGAGGTTGCAGTGAGCTGAGTTTGCACCATTGCACTCCAGCCTGGGCAACAGAGTGAGACTCTGTCTTCCCCTTCCCCCCAAAAAAAGACAGGAGCCCTCTAGTCTACAGTAGTTCCTCAGTTCACCAAACCCTCAGCACTTGTACACCGTATCACATACTGGACATTTCATCATATATTGCTTTGAACTATTAATTGTATTATTGACAGACTGTCATTTAACTTATGTGTGTCCTGTCTCTTCAGTTAGACTATAAGTTCCCCTATGGACAATAACCCTAAATTATTCTTCTCTGTAAGCCTCAAAGAACTAGGAAAATACTAAATATATAAGAAGAGCTCAAAAAGTGGATGGTAAATGAATTCTTGAAACAATGTCATTTATAGGAACAACAGATAGCAAGGTGTAGTAGAAAGAACATGGGACTCGTCATAGTCTCACCCCAGTTCTGCTACTAACCAGTTGAATGACTACAGGCAAGTCACCTCTACTTGGGCCCCAGCTTCCTCATCTGTTAAAAAAAAAAAACAAAAAAAAAGCCTTGACTGGACGTGGTTGCTCACACCTGTAATGCCAGCACTTTAGGAGGCCCAGATGGGCAGATTACCTGAGGTGAGGAGTTCAAGACCAGCCTGGCCAACATGGCGAAACCCCATCTCTACCAAAAATACAAAAAAAAAAAAAATTAGCTGGGCATGGTGGCGGGCGCCTATAGTCCCAGCTACTCAGGAGGCTGAGGCAGGAGAATCACTTTAACCCAGGAGGCGGAGGTTGCAGTGAGCTGAGATTGCACCACTGCACTCCAGCCTGGGCGACAGAGCGAGACTCTGTCTCAAAAAAAGAAAGAAAGAAGAAAAAAAATCTTGAGAATCCTTTTCCGCACTAAGGTTATATAGAGGAGCTTGGCTATTTCTGAAATCACAAGGTATTTCATTGACTGCCACTAGAGGGAGAGTGTAGGTCACATAAATATCAGAAATTTCACATCTTCAAAAAAACAAATACGAGCGCTTTTCCATTTTAAGAATACCCGTATATATGAAAATGATGTTCTTTTCCATTCCACTTGATCAAAACTTTTATAAAACTTTCCCATGTGAAGAACAAGCATTAACAAAGCATTCATACATATTGAGGTACTAGACATTTACCTGAGGAAAGGATTTAAAAGTTAGATGATTATCATACCTTTTTTTTTTTTTTTTTTTTGAGACAGGGTCTTGCTCTGTGGCCCAGGCTGGAGTGCAGTGGCATGATCACAGCTTACTGGGGACTCAACCTCCCAGGCTCAAACATCCTCCCACGTCAGCCTCCCAAGTAGCTGGGATTACAGACATGTGCCACTATGCCTGGCTAATTTTTGTATTTTTTTGTAGAGATGGGTTTCACCATGTTGATCAGGCTGGTCTCGAACTCCTGGGTTCAAGCAACCTGCCTGCCTGGGCCTCCCAAGGTGCTGGGATTACAGGCATGAGCCATTGTACCTGGCCTATAATACTTCTTAATGATGGTTAAGAACATATAGCCATATAGCCACCACTTACTGACTGTCTCCCTTCTACTCTTCCAACAGTGTGTTTTCTATATGGTAAGCAGAATGACACCTTAAAAACCAAAGTCACATCATGTCACACCTCTGTCCAAAGCTCCATAAGGCTTCCTATCTCACTCAGAGTGAATTCAAACTCCTCGCCATGGCTTATGAGGCCTTACTTGACAAGCTCCCAGCAACCTCCCCAAGGTAATGTCCTATCACTCTGTGTCCCAGCCACACTGGGATTCTTGCTGTTCCCCGAACACATCAAGCCAAGCCCTGGGGGCCTTTGTACTTTCTGTTCCCAGCTCTCCCCGAGATATCCACATGGCTGGCACTCATTTCCTTTAGGTCTCTGTTCAAATGTGCCTTTACTAGAGAGATTTTCTCTGGCCACTTTAAAACAGGGACCCCTTGTAAATCTCTGCTCCCCTTCATTGTGCTGGTTTTCTTTATAACAGTTATTACCATATGAGATGACGTATATATTTATTCACTTATGTGTTTACTGTCTGTCTCAACAAGTGAGCTCTTTGACAATAGGGATATTATTTGTTTTCTTCACTTAAATTTCCAATGCTTAAAATGATGCCTGGCCCATAGGAAGCACTAAAGGAATAAGTGTGGCATGAATGATTACTATCTGGCAGATGCTCTAATCTTTTTTTTTTTTAAACAAACAAACAAACAAAAAAGCAGAATCTCGCTCCGTCACCCAGGCTGGCGCGATCTCAGCTCACTGCAACCTCCGCCGGCCTTCTCAGGTTCAAGTGATTCTCCTGCCTCAGCCTCCTGAGAAGCTGGGATTACAGGTACCTGCCACCACGTCTGGCTGATTTTTGTATTCTTAGCAGACACGGGGTTTCACCATGATGGCCAGGCTGGTCTTGAACTCCTGAGCTCAAGCAATCTCCCTGCCTCGGCCTCCCAAAGTGCTGGGATTACAGGTGTGAGGCACCATGCCCAGCCCCATTATCTAATTTAAGTCTCACAACCATCCTACAAGATGGGCACTATTGTTATCCCCACATGACATATGAAGAAACAAAGGCTCAGAGAAGTAACTTGGTCATGGTCAGTTACAGAGCTAGTAAGTGACATCTGGGATACAAGCTCAGTTTATTATTCCAGAACCCATATATTTGATCTCATCTCATATGACCTCTCTGAAAGAAATGAACATTTTTGTTCCTGAGTATATCATTAAGTAACAGCATATGTCCAAAGGTAAATCCTAAAGATGTGTGATTTAAAATAAAATTTCCTCAGACTTGCTATAGCTATCTTATTAAAGGAACAATTAAAAAAAGAGAGCCACTGTCAGGCAAATTATGACATGCACTGTAGTCCTAGCACACAGGCAAAAAACCACGTGTTAGGTCCTCTATACATGTGGTAAGACACAATATTCCAACATGCATAAAATATGTGTCTTTCGTTAGCCAGCCCCTTTCTTAGTCTATCACCCGTGGACACAAGAACCATTTCACATTTCATTCCAAGCCAAAGTGATTCCATTCCTCTGGCCCTTTCCCCCACAGCATCCTCCACCTTTATTGGGCAGTCAGCAGGAAGACAAAGGGCCTGAAAAATCAATTTATGGACCCGAAATAAACATTTTCATGAGAGTTTCAAAAATATGATGCTGCGCTGTTGCTATTACATTTTCTTCCTAATGTCGCCACTCTGCTGTCTGGTTCTAAACAGCCACATGATGGAAAAATACATAATAGAAAGTATTCTCTTGAGGAAATACAGCCAAAAATATTTTAAACTGTCTGTTTGCTTTTTTTTCCCCACACCAAAATGTGGCAACAGAAAGATAAGAAAAACAAATCTTTCGCAGAAAGCTGCTGTTCATTTACCTTTAAATATTTAATGAGCTCCCCTGGAACTTCTTTCGAGCCTGACTGAATCAGCTGGCAATGATGGAAGAATTTGTGCACATGCAGATCCTGGAACACAGATGGAAACAGCCATATGAAATTTGATTCATTATCCTCAAATGCAAGCTCTCTACCTTTCCCTCCTGCTGTATCTTGCAGACCTACTTATCCGGTATTTTAATGCCCGGGCTCAGCAGCTCTTGACCACCACACAAAGCAGCAAAACCAGGTAAATCTGGCATGTACATAAGCACATGGGGTAGGCCACCATTTTATTATTTATTTATTTTTTTTTTGAGATGGAGTCTCGCTCTGTCGCCCAGGCTGGAGTGCAGTGGCGCGATCTCAGCTCACTGCAAGCTCCGCCTCCCGGGTTCACGCCATTCTCCTGACTCAGCCTCTCGAGTAGCTGGGACTACAGGCACCTGCCACCACGCCCGGCTAATTTTTTTTTTAAATATTTTTAGTAGAGACGGGGTTTCACTGTGTTAGCCAAGATGGTCTCGATCTCCTGACCTCATGATCCGCCCGCCTCGGCCTCCCATAGTGCTGGGATTACAGGCGTGAGCCACCGTGCCTGGCCGGTAGGCCACCATTTATGCCCAACTAGCTAAACATTCATTTGATTCCGACTTTGACTAGTGTGTTCTATGAAGTTGGGCTGCTTCTCCATTTTAATGAAATAAGCAGAAATAAAAGGTCTGAACTGAAAAATATACAGATAAATAAATAATAAAGATCTGAACTGATAAAGAAAAGATAGCAGCAGGAAGTTAGCAGAACAATAGTCTCAGGCATTCAATACCCAAATTTGCCATGGCACTTCACTGGCAAGGGAGTCCAACTGTCCTATGTGGAATCCATATATACTGATTTTGTAGACAGCATGGACTACATCAGGAACTAGAATAACGAAATGTGTGTTTTGACCTGATTCCCCTGACTACTACTCTGTGACCTTGGGTAAGTCACCTAACCTGCCTGAGCCTCAGTTTCCTCACCTATAAAATGGAGATGATGGCTTTCACATTCCTTTCAGAGTTCAATGAGGCTCAAATCAGTTAATGAAAATAAAAAGATAGTGTAATTTGAGAGAACTGTAATATTTGAGACAGAATGACTTTTTTTTTTTTCAAAGAGACAGGGTCTTACTCTGTCTTCCAGGCAGGAGTGCAGTGGCGGAATCACAGTTCACTGCAGCTTTGAACTTCTGAGCTCAAGCAATCCTCCTGCCTTAGCCTCCCAAAGTACTGGGATTATAGGCATGAGCCACTGCACCTGGCCAGATGTTATTATTAATGAGAAAATCTTGCAGGTCACATCTTCTCTAAGGCTGTAGGAATCAAATGTGGTCTATTTTAATCAAACAAACTCAAGTATAAAAATTGACAAAATTCAAACGACGCAACTTACTTGAGTGTAAATGGTAGATTCTAAGTGGCTTTTAATCTTCAGCAAAGGCTTTGCACCATCTACCCATTTAATATCCACGTTACATTGCTGTGAACAGAAAATTGAGTTTCTGTAACATAACAATGGATAGATGAACAACATATAATATCTTTATGCATTTAAACATTTTTTCAGAAATGAATGTATTAATTTCATACCAAGAGATTATTGGAGAAAATACCCTACCTTTAGAATAAATATATCATAAATCATTTTAAATTTCCAATCCTTTGCAGACTGATATTTTCATAAATTACAGTAAAATGAATTACTTAAATATTTTTTAATATTATGCACAAAATCTGAGCCCCACTAAAAAATCGTTATTAAAATCAACAGACATAAAATTACTTTGTCAAACTGCTACAAATTCTAAACATGCACATTTCATGTTTATTTTTGTTGTGGACCCGCACCGGCCCTCAGACCTCACTTTGAGTAACATTGTATTAAACAATCGAGACCAACAGAATTCTATTTTTTGCACATTTAATCATGATTACTTCAACAAATGCAGTATTTTCCTACCCTTCTTGATTCCGCATCATTCAGATTCAAGTAGCCTGGGGGAAGATTGGCGGAAACTGGCAGCTGCTGCTCAAATGTGATGATTCTACCATCTTTCAGCAAAGGTACCCAGGCAAACCCAACTGCCAAGATGATAACCAACCGTGAGAAAGGAAATAACAAATGCAATCAGTAGGGGGCAGGGCAGGGTGGTGATGTCTCCAGGGATCTATGTGTGGGAGTTCAGGTGCTGGGCAACTGAGTACTAGGGAAGGAACCATGGGTTTGGATGAACTCTCAATCCCAGCCTGACCACTAACAAGTTATGTACTCTATTTCCTTGACCATAAAAACGGGAATAACAACACAAGAATCTTTTTGATCTTTTCATCTACAAGAATTATTGAGAAACCAAAGTGAGATTACATGAAAACACTTTAAAACTCTGTAAGTGCATCAATATCATTGTCTTTATGCTTTGGGAAATATTTTTGGTAGATTTATTTTTAAAAGGCTCAGATAGTTCTCATCCATTCTTACACTAAGAGTACAGAGTCTCATGGCTGAGACTATTTCAGATAACAATCACATGTTCCAGAATTTCTTATGGCAACCCTAGGGTAAGGAACTGGAAAATGAAGGTCACAAAGTCACGGTTACACTCCATATTTATACAAGGCAGTAGGCATAAATCATTTAGTTAGGCAGAGTTTTCCTGATTACAGAAGGAAGAGGTGTAGGTGGAGGTAGGAGAATGCAGCCAGGGAATAGTGTTTATGACTTGAATCTATCAAGAGACTTGAATCTATCAAGAGATTTTCCCCAATCTCTACATTTCTTAACAGTTCTCCCCAAAAGAGCCTTTTGGCTTTCAATTAGAAAACTCATCATGTTCTAGCTAAAAAAGCCAGAGCCATCTGTGTTGCTCAAGTTGAGTGGTGTCAGTATTTCCATTATAGAGATCACTCTGGGATTCAAGTGTTTATAACTCAGCTGTAAAAAAGCTTGCTCTGGACTGAGTTTTGGCATATGACAGAGGGTATTGGCTGGAGAACATTTTTTAAAGCCACTGCTTTCTGATTCTTTAAAATTCTTTGTGTGACTGTGTGTGTGTGTGTGTGTGTGTGATTCTGTGAACACAGAAGTCAACACAAATCTGGTTAGAATGTTTTCATTTATGTGTTTAATTTGGCAAATGCTTTAATTCTTAAAAGGAGACTAAAACATTGCTTCTTTAAGTAGACTAAATGGCTTTCTCAGACTCCGAAATGTGCCTGATGGGCATCTTTACTAGTTCAACTACACAAATGGTTTACCCAGACCTTTTCTTTTATAAAAGGCAGAGGAAAGTAACATGAGCAGAAGAACCATTAGAAATGACTCTGTCAAAGTAGTTAAACTAAAAATTTGATGAATGAAAAAAAAGATTTCCAGCCCTGAAAATAGGAAAATGAAAGGAAAATCTATTTCTTGTTCTTATGCAACATTTTAAAATAGAAATTTTTATTGAGACCTCACATTCAGATATACCATACAATTCATTTATTTAAAGTGTACATATAGTGGTTTTTAGTATATTTGCAAAGTTGTATCTCCATGACCACCACTTAATTCCAGAAATTTTCATCACCCCCAAAATAAATCCCATAGCCCTTAGAAGTCACTCCCCATTTCCCTCTTCTCCCAGACCCTGGCAACTGATAGTCTACTTTCTGTCTCTGTGGGACTGCTTAGGCAACATTTTTGTACTGTAAATGAATCAGAGCACAACCAAGCATGTCCCCTATTCAAAACTCATAGAGAGCACTCGGAAGCTGTAAAGGCACAATGTCAAGCACACCATCTGGCTCAAAGGTGGGAAGTCACTTAAAGAATGGACAGTTCAAAGTGATGAGTGGCTCACAGAATAACCATTTCATGCTCCACTGAGCATCTTGTCCACCTCTGTCTAGGATTTGGATAACGAATCGGTAATTTAGCTTTCAGGATGTACACATGGTCATGGGTTCTTATCATTCTGCTAGTTTTCTTCTCAATCCTCAAAGCCCCTACCCTGAACTAACTGCAATTTCTATGGGGATGAAGAACAGATCCACACTACCTGCAAAGGGAACTCCCTCATTTTCAGTTCTACTGCCTGCTAGGTATCACTCCAATGTCTCACTAGCATCTAAAACTCAACTGATGTTGTCCCAAACCTGCCATCCCTACCCATAGTTTTGCTACTGGCAATGCCTTCTTTCCAACCACCCAGTTTTGAAACTTCATTGCTAACTAAATCATCTCTCTAATAGCCAATCACTTACCAGGTCCAATATGTTCTTCTTCTGCACTTCCCTTTCTCTCTGCCCACCCCGCACCCACCCCACTACTGCCATAGTGCGACCTCTTCCTTACCTGGACCTTTGAAATAACCCTCTAACTGGTTTTCCTTTCTTCCTCTTCCTGCTCCTACTTGCCTTGCCCATTATACTGCTGCCTGATTGGTTTTCCTGAAAAACAGCTCTAATGTTTAAAGCTCTCCAATAATTCCATTGTGGTGATGGAATAAAATCAAATCTATAGCCTGGTATTCAAGGCTTTCCAAAATCTGATGCCTCCTGTTCAACCTGACATCCTATGATCCCCCTCCTAGCACCCTGTGCTCCAGGCTTAGTGAACTACTTGTGGTTTCCTGTCCATGCTCCTTGATACTCTGCCTCTGTACAAGCTGCTCCTTCACCTCATAATCCCCGCCATCTGCCATCGCCGCATTACGGAACCCCACCAACCCCACCCTCACCGATGCGCGTGGAGTTTTCTGATTTCAGCTTACTGCCCTCTCCACTATGCTGGCGCACGCTTTTCTCATTAACTGTATTATTGAACCCAACCCTTTAAGGCCTCACTCAAACACCATCTCATGTTTCTGATTCTCAGCCACTCGTCTCCCTTCCACCAGCTGAATAACTCGCTTGAGTTCACGCACTCATTTTAACACCACTTTCTATCTTGTATTATAATTGTTTACGCAGGACTCATTTCCCTTACTAGATCATATCCTCACTGAAGATGAGATCTGTGTTTGATTCTCTACTATATTCTCCAAAGTGCCTACTACAGTATCTTGTACATAATACAGTTTGAGTATGCCTTATCTGAAACTTTTAGGAACAGAAGTATTTCAAATTTCTGATTTTTTCAGATTTTGGAATATTTGCATTATACCAGTTGAGTATCTCAAATCCAAAAATTCAGAATATGAAATGTTCCAATGAGCATTTCCTTTGGAGATCTTGCCGGTGCTCAAAAAGTTTCCAATTTTGGAGAATTTTGGACTTGGGGATCTGGGATGCTCAACCTGTATGCAGAAATATTTGCTGAATGAATCAATGAATAATACAGACTAGCTGGGATCTGAATCTCAGGACATGCTGATGTTCATAAAGTGCTTGTGATACAAGCTATGTTCACAAGGCCTTCTATTTCTGCTAAGGATGCTACCCATTGGTTTACCTAAAGCCTTGCTGAATGGGCCCATGACGAGAGAGCTTCACTACTGAAGCTTATTCAAGTTTGTTAAATCAGTTATCTTCTCATTAGAACTAGTCAACCCCCCACCTCCCTCTGGCTCACAGATGTCCCTGGGTCTGGGCTCACTTCCCTCTTCCTCAGTGAGCAGAACTGGAAAATTCTGGTTGCTGGGCAATTCTACATAAAAGAAATAACAAAAATACTATATCGCAATATGTGTTTCTTTTTGAGAATAGCAATATTACTTTATGTTGCTTATAGTAGTCTAAGCACATTGGCAAGCATATGGACAATGATATTTGGTAGAAATGATACTAAAATGAACATATAATATGCATTTTACCAATGAGCTTTTAAAATTAGAAATGTGCTTGATATGGTTTGGCTGTGTCCCAACCCAAATCTCAATGTGAATTGTATCTCCCAGAGTTCTCAAGTGTTGTGGGAGGGACCCAGCGGGAGGTAATTGAATCATGGGGGCCAGTCTTTCCTGTGCTATTCTCGTGATAATGAATAAGTCTCATGAGATCTGATGGGTTTATCAAGGGTTTCTGCTTTAGCTTCTTCCTCATTTTTCTCTTGCTGCTGCCAAGAAGTGCCTTTCACCTCTTGCCATGATTCTGAGGCCTCCTCAGCCATGTGGAAGTGTAAGGTTCAATTAAACCTCTTTTTCTTCACAGTCTCGGGTACGTCTTTATCAGCAGCATGAAAATGAATGAATACAGTGGTTTTTGGTCAAGGGAAGAAGTGGTCTATAGCATGATGAAAAGAGATTATATCCTGGACAATTCCATTTCAAATAACTGTAGGAGAGAGGCATTTAAAGAGTACACATACCTGGAGTTTCAACTGTGTCCTGCTTTTTGGTTGTCCCCTTTGTGTTAATTTCACAACTTACATGATAAAAAGTGAAAAGCAAATGATGTTTTTGATGTAGGTGAATGGGAAGCTCAATTTTAATCTGAAATGAAAGCAAAATTACACATGGCACTTTGTTTTCTCAAGCTGAAACTATCAGACATTTAGTTCAGTTTCATCATACTGCTCCAAAAATACTTCCTAAAGGACTGGCCAAGTGGCCAAATAGTATCATTTAAATATATTCCAAATGCTTTTCTGGTCAGTTTCAGTTTGACAGCAATATTCTGAGTTGTGAGAGTTGATTTATTACTTTTGCTGGAGAGTACAATGGATTCTCCTGGATTCAATTTTGCAGCATACTTTTCTAAAACACTAAGTCAAAACCACATCCTCACAGCCCAGGGATACTATGCAACTCAATCTGCATCAATGAATGCAACCCATTTAAAATGTACACTGAATTTGAAAGGCTACTTTTTTTCCAAGTTGTTGTTCTCTTTCGCATGAAAAAATTAAGCCATTACAAATAAATATGCAAAAAGTAACTATGGTCTTATGGTATCCACAAATTATAGTTTATAGAAATTTCTCTAGAAGAAAAACACAACTTTGCTCTTAAAGATGAAAATTATCAGCCATGACATATACATTTAGTAAAAAATTAATGGTTGTAATAAAGCATCGCAAGTAATTTTCTAATCAGATCCCAACTGAATGTTTGTAATGCCTCCTGAAAGTATGTAAGAGAGAAATTACAGATTTAAATGATTTGATGCACATGCACGTACCCACCAAGGTACACGTGCAAATACTCTCTGTCTCTCTCAGTCAATATACAGTGAATGATTGAAAAGCATGTTCATTTTTAGGCATCCTAAAAATAATGTGGGTTACTTACTACATGGTCAAGTTTTTTGTAGTGACTGATGTTGGTACACATATTTAACAACTTGGTGATGGACATCTGGTCCAATTATCATTCATACAAGGCATGGTTTTGATGTTATAACTAATGTCTGTTTTAGGTATACTTCACTACAGAACATGCCTATTCACAGCATCCAGACCATCTGGGCATGTAATGCTCTGCTGCACATAAATATGGGCATACTCCCTCCCTTGGTGGCAAAAATACAAGGCAATACTATCCCCTCCCCGTCCCCCATGAAACTAGGGACACTGGATTGAAAGAAAGTGAGCAAGGTCTAAGGCTGTGATATAAGGCTTCCATACAACAGCAGGTGGACATGGCAAAATCACCACAGCGGGGGGGATGGTTTCAGACCAAGCCAAGAATGGAGCCACGTGGACTGAGGAGCAGGGACAGTAGAGCATCTGGGCTGGGATGCCCATCCAGGTTCCATAGAGACATATAGGAATCAAAAGGAGACTACAGATTTGGATATGCCAGATACATACAGACCAGAAGTGGCTGTGACAGAGATACTAAGAGACATGCTGGGAAGCACACAGAGACGTAGACGTGGAGAAGTAGGAAGAAGGAAAGAGGGGCAGAGACAGGGTTTCAAAGGCAGAGACACAATTTGAGAGGCTGAGTCAGGAGGAAGCACAGATACTCAGAGACCCAACCATACCCCTTTTTCTGCTTTGCACCGAAGCATGCAGGCCAGCCAGTGGGATTCTGGTGGCCCAGCTGTATCACTGTCTCTCCTAGTATTTCAGTTACAGAAAGACTGCACCCTACTATGTAAAACCGTAAGGGGAAAGAGCTAGAAAGGCATTCTGAAAACCTCTTCTGAATTTCTCATTTTAAAGCTGAGGAAATGGAGACTCTGGAGGGGGAAGTGACTTGATGTTATAGAGCCCACACTGTCAAAGCTAGGAGGGCTAGAACCCTAGCTCCACTCTCGTGTTTGTCTCCTGCATTGTTACCTCAAGTCGAAGAGCCCCTTAAATTGGGGGGTAAATCTTCTACTACCATCAAAAGGCACCAAGCAGGCCAGTAGCACTCTGTTTTGTTGTAATATTTTCTGTTTTCATGGAACAAAACACTCAGGGATTGAAAGTGCAGGTAAAATGATGAAAATGATTCAAAGAGAAAAAGAATTCCAACCACTGCATTTTAAAAATGTCAGGATAATATATTTTTACCTCATCATAGAACTCTGGATTTTGATTGTGATGCGAGACAACAGCATAAGCATTTGTGGTAAAAACAGACCCTGCAGGTTTTCCATAAATACACTGCAAAAGAAGGAAACAGAGTCACCACTCCAAATGCAGGTCTGTAAATGTGATGCCATGGAACCACATATAGTTAGAGGCATCTGTCAGTACAAGGCCATGGCCAAGCCCACCTGGCAGTCACCATGAGCCTGTAAATTCCCAATCATTTACACCGTCACTCCAGACACCAAATCGGACACCATGTAACTTGGCTGTACGGATGCTTCTGAATTTCCAGCCATCAAAGAAACACAATCTCAAACTACTTGATAGTAAGGAGCTGAACAGGCCTAGTCATTTGGAAGGGAAACGCTTGCCTCAAACCAGGCCTGTAAAGCTTACTTCTCTTATGCTATTTGCATTTCTTAATATGAGAGGCTCCCCATCAACCAGTTGGCAACATTTGTTAAATGCTCTTTGTGCAGTGGGCAAGGTGAAGCATGTTTAAAAAGTTCTAGCAGACACATTCCTGGCCTAAAGGAATTAAAAAATTGAATGTGTATTAAGCTACAGACAAGCTTGCTGTTCTCTCACATTTTTAAATGTGGCACTTTATGAGCCACATTTTAAAATATCACTGGCTTTCTGTTATACCAATAAAATAAATGTAAGGCTTTCTATGGTTCCATGGAAAGATCCAATTTCATTTCTAGTGGGAGTTTTTCACTTCTATAGGCCTAATAGGCTCAAGGATGAATATGGAGTCAGCATGCCAACACACTAATTGCCTCACTCTGTTACTTTAGAGCGAGCAATCCAGGCCAGCCAAGAAATGAAATTGAAACTCCATATGAGTGAATATCCAACTCTTCTTAAATACGGTTATGAAGGCAATTTGCGAGAACTGCTGAGAAGTAACCTCAGAGTCATTGGGTCTACAAAAGGATACTGCAAGTAGGAAATACAGCAGTTGTTCCCATCTCCACTGAACAGAGAACCAGACAAAACATATAGAATTTGAGCCAGTGAATCCTTAATTTAAGTTTCTCTGTTAAAAAAAAAAAATCTCTTTTCAAAGGTGGGGGCTATTATTCAATTACTTAGTCAGGAGCATTCCAGCCTGTTTCCCTAGGTGGTTTGAGTGTAAGACCCGGCATCCATCTGTCTGATTTAGGCTCATGCAAGAGAAATGGGGAGCCAGATAAACACGTCTTGCTGGCTAGATGTTCTGACTTCTCTTTCAGGTCCCTGATTGATGGGTTACAGTTATAAAGAGTAAAAATATAAAGGCACTGTGGTGTGGCAGGTATTTAAGGATTGCTGTATCAGATAGACTGAGATTCTGCTTTTCATAGACCACAATCCAAGACTGGAGGCACTATTTGGCCAGTCATGGAGTAGAAGTCCTATCTCAGATCAAAGCAGTCATGCTGCGCTTCTGTCAGCTCAAAGCCTATTTAGGTTTCAAGGAGAAAGGAGTTTATAGTCCCTTGATGGTACCATTATAAACTATCAGGTCATAAGAAAACGACCTTGCAATTGGGCATTGAAGCAATTGCAAAATCAAAAAGGAGCAAAAGCCAAAACCTGGTATTTTTAAAGCTATATATGCTCCTACTGCATTAATATTTAAACTAAGCCTTATAGTTAATATGTAAGAGTAAAAAAGAAAGTATTACATTTGTCACTTTAGAACATTTTCTTTTTGATGTTGATACAATTAAACTTGGAGCATAAGACTACTGATTACCAAAATCTCCATCTCTACTGAAAACATACGCCTATCAATATCATAAACAAACCTTTAGAGCACTAGCGTCACTTTCATCTGAATCCCGGAATTCCACACAGACTGCAATGTTCCTTGCCTAAAATGATTAATCAGTCAAAATGAGTCACACAATTAGCAGATTATAAATAACATTTTATACTCCAAAAATGTATAGTTTACACGGTTACCTTGGCAAATGTTTTCTGGCTATCATATTTTAATTGCAAGGGATATACATACAGATGGTTTTTGTAAATAGTAAATGGATAACAATATTTTGTCATTTCTGGAACAAACTCTTCAACCTCCACAGTAATATTTTGACAATTCTTTTCAAAAGGCTTCAAGGGAACATATGAAGAAGTAATACAATCTATAGTAGGGAAAAAAAACAGGCAAAGATCATTCAGTTTAATAATCATTAACACATTCCTGCATGTATAAAAATATACATGAGTTGTATTCTCAAAGAGCGATTTAAAATATGTAACTCTTAGTAAATGACCAAAAAATCACACGACAACTTTAAGAACCCAAAAGGACAAGATCGAGTAGTCTGATGCTGATTTTAGTGGAACCCTTCATACCAGACGTGGAGTGCTATTTCGTTCTCAATGTCGAGTGATTTGCCAAATATAACACATCATAATTTTGACAAATTTAAACTCTGCAAAGAAATCCATTTCATTTTCCCTCCTGTGGCAGCAATTTAGCTTTCACTGCAAATTTTTATTGGTATCAGGGAAATAACGGTAAATTTATGCTTCCAATTAATTCATGGCAAGTCACTTTTAAAAAGTTAACTTGGTGCAGGTGCAAATTTTCACCTAAGAAATAATGGAGGCCTTTTGAAACTACAGATCTTACGATGTGTTACCAATGATAAACTCAATACTCCTGACCGTGAAAAAATACTAAGCCTCAGAGAAGTTTAGCAGCATATGTTATTGAAATTGTCACTGTAGTAAAGGTTATTCATATACTTAAGGGGCTCTAACACTGCTGGTCGTTACTGCGGAGCAGTAATGATGAAGAAGGAAGTCCCAGGGAGAGTTGGACCTGAGGATGCTGTATTTTTTGTTGGATTTGCTTTTCTGATTATTACAGTGATACATGCCTATAACAGAGCACCTGGAAGTAGAGAGTAAAGGTAGACAGGGACAGTTGCTCACTCCATTTCCCAGAGATAACTGCTGTTGAGACTTTGGCATGTTTTCTTTTAGTCTTCTTTCTATGCATATTTTATATAGTAATATGAAAATCCTACTCTATGTATAGATCTTTATCCTAATTTTTTGACATTTATCTGATGTCTCATTCCATGAGCTCTTTGTAAACACTGCTTTTAATGGCTGCAACAAAGTTTCATGGTATCAGTGTGGCGTCATTATCTTAACCACACTGACAGTGTTGGATTCTGATTGATTCCAATTTTCCTCCAATATAAGTAACACTGCAAAGAACATCTTTATGGATCCATTTCTGCCTAGATTTCAATTACTTCTTTAGGAAAAATATAATCCATTGTACACTTAGATGTTTTAAAATATAAAGTGGATGCCACACCTCTGTTTACTATCCTTTACTGACTTCTCACTGCATTTAGGATAAAATTCAATTTTTTAAGGCATTACCACAGTCAATACAATTCCTTACGTGACCTGATGCTTCCTATTTTATCTCCTATCTCCATTGTTCCTATCACATACTACACTAGAGCTATACTAGATTCCCTTCTGTTCATGCAAACCCAGCTTGGTCTCACCTCAAGGTATTTACAACGTATGTGATGCCCTCAGTCTGCAAATGTACAGTCCCAATCACCACATGCTGGCACTCTTTCTCCCTCTTCAGTTCCTGAGCTTAAGAGAGGTGTTCCCTGGCTACCCTTTTTACAGCTGCCCTTGTGATATGGTTAGGCTTTGTGTCTCCACCCAAATCTCATCATCAATTGTAATTCCCAGGTGTTGAGGGAGAGACCTGGTGGGAGGTGACTGTACCATGGGGTGGTTTCCCCCATGCTGTTCTTGTGATAGTAAGTTCTCATGAGATCTGATGGTTTTATAAGTGTTTGGAAGTTCCTCCTTCATTCAATATTTATCTCACGTGCCACCACAAAAGACGTGCCTGCTTCTCCTGCTACCATGATTGTAAGTTTCCTGAGGCCTCCCCAGCCATACAGAACTGTGAGTCAATTAAACCTCTTTCCTTTATAAATTACCCAGTCTTGGGTAGTATCTTTTTTTGAGACGGAGTCTCGCTCTGTCGCCCAGGCTAGAGTGCAGTGGCCGGATCTCGGCTCACTGCAAGCTCCGCCTCCCGGGTTCCCGCCATTCTCCTGCCTCAGCCTCCTGAGTAGCTGGGACTACAGGCGCCCGCCACCTCACCCGGCTAGGTTTTTTGTTTGTTTGTTTGTTTGTTTGTTTTTTGTATTTTTTAGTAGACACGGGGTTTCACCGTGTTAGCCAGGATGGTCTCGATCTCCTGACCTCGTGATCCGCCCGTCTCGGCCTCCCAAAGTGCTGGGATTACAGGCGTGAGCCACCGCACCCAGCCTGGGTAGTATCTTTATAGCAGTGTGAAAAACGGACTAATACAACTTGTTTTCTTGCATACTATCTGTCACTCCTTCTAGACTTTAAACTCCCTAAGTTTAAAGCACCTAGCTGGTAGTCAATAAATGTTTACTCAATAGTTATTCAGTGAATCAATGCATAAATATACTCTCAAAATTGGAATGCCCTACTTATGAACATCTATGGATATCTATTACCAAACTGTACTCCTCCTCATGATAGGTGATAACACCTGACCAAAACCTAGCCAGCATTAGGTAGCTTCACTCTAAACATTTTAATAGATTTGATGGATGAGCAAAAGCATATTGTTTAATTTGCCTTACTGGCATTGTTATTACTAAGATTGAATATTTTTCCCATATTTACTAGCTACTTCATTTTATCTCTTGCAAATTGTGTTTTGTGTCTTCTATTTTTCTCCGGGGATCCTGGATTCTTGCCCTTAGACAAGAAAAGAAATCCTCCTTTTTCATCTCTTAGTTGATGACAGAAGTAAAAGTTACCCAAGGCAAAAGGCAACAGAACCTGACTGGGACACACTCACAACTTCATATATATGAAACAGCATCTGATAAAAATCAACTCAATTCACTTCCTAATCTGTAACTATTCATCATGCATACTGGGTTGAAAAGCATCCCCACCCCCACTCAAAATTCATATCCACCCGGAACCTCAGAATGTGACTTTATTTAGAAATGGGATATTTGTAGATGCAATTAGTTAAGATGAGGTCATACGAGATTAGATGGGCCTTCAATCCAATGACTGGTGTCCTTATAAGAAGGTCATGCGACGACAGAGGAGCAGTTGGAGTGACGTGGCCACAAACCAACTGATGCCAAGGTTAGCCGGGAGTTATTGGAAGGTAGGAAGAGGCAAGGAATGGCTCTTCCCTAGAGCATTCAGAGAGAGCATGGCCCTGCGAACACCTTCATTTTGGACTTTTAGCCTCTGGAACTGTGAGAGAATAAATGTTTGTTGTCTTAAGCCACCCAATTTGTAATAATATTTTGTGTTATGGCAACCCTGGGAAACTCATATGCCATGTAAACCTCAAGAAAAATATTGAAAGGATAACAACCTGACAGTCAAACATTATGCTTAAGGTTTATTTGCAATACGTTCTTACTTGATAAATCCACAGGAACGCATTCTACTGTGATGTTTAGCTGCCCAGGTATAATCTGCAGTTTGGTCTTTTCTGGCCTGGGTATAAAATAATAATATTTTAGAGTTAAAATTATGATTACTGAATGCACTGGTTACCCCTCCATCCAAACTTACAATTTTAAGCATTCTGCTTTTCCCATATATGACTCACATTCATCATTTAAAAGAACTGAGGATTCATCTATTATATTTATTTATTGCAGAAACACCAAACACTTACTTCTTATATTCTGAGAGCAACTTGAGAATGTCTTCACTTGAAAGCTTGCTACTGTCTTGTTTATACAGAGGAGAAAATCTCCCATCCAGATCGAGAGAGCCTTGAGTATCTTTGAAAATGGGTCTAAAACAGCAACAGAAGCATTTTTAAAAAAAGATATTCCATGTTGATAAATTAAGATAAAATTAGCAATGGTCGGAATGTGAAATGGTGAAACCACTTTGGAAACGGTTTGGCGGTTTCTCGTTAAGTTAATCACCCATCACTCTACAATCCTGCAATTCCACTCCTAGGCATATTTCCACATGGTACATGAATGTTCTTAATTTGTGCAGCAGCAATTTAACAAAAATTTATATAAATACATGTTCACAGACGATTTATTCGCTATAGCTCCAAACTAGTAATAATCCAGATATTTATCAAAAAGTGAATGGGTAAGCAAACTGTTGTATATTCACACAAGGAGATGCTGCTCGAAACGAACTACTGATTCACACAACAATATGGATGAATCTCAAGAACACTGAGTACAAGAAAGCAAACATTGGAGGACATGCTGCATTATTCCATTTATATGAAGGTGCAGAAGAGATAAAAAAAAGTCATCTGCAGTGAAAATCAGATCCGTGGTTGCCTGGGACAGGGATAAGATGGTTGAATAGACAAGGGACATGAGGAAATTTTCTGGGGTAATAGACATGTTCCATATCTGGTTGGGGTGATAGTTACATAACTGTATACATTCGTGAAAATTCATGAAGCTAGACATTTAAAATATGTAAATTTTATCAAAGGTGAAGTATATTTCCATAAAGTTCATAAAAAGTATAAGGATAAATTTATATGGGGCGATTACAATATAGAGCCAGTTCTCTGTATCCATGGGCTCTGCATTTGTGGATTCAAAAAACCATGGATAAAATTATTTGGAAAAAAGAACTGTGTCTATACTGAACACAAATAGATTTTTCTTGTCATTATTCACTAAACAGTATAGTATAACAACTATTTATATAGCATTTACATTGCATTAGTAATCTACAGATGATTTAAAGTACATGGGAGGATGTGAGTAGGTTACATGCAGATACTACGTCATTTTATAGCAGAGACTTCAGCATTTGAAGATCTTGGTATCTGTGGGAGATCCTGGAACCAATGCCCCACGGATACTGAGGGATGACTATGTATGTATAGTTTCTCATATGAACTTGATTATTCCCTTCCCCTCCTCTTCTCCCATTTTTAAGCAACTGTTCTACTGCTAAAATGGAAAACAATATACACGCACCCAACACACTGGAAGCAACTATAGCCTGAAACATATTTCCCCCCTGGCAGTACCTCTGAAGATGTGGTTATAGGCATTAATTAACCCCACTGTTCCTACTTCATATATATATATATATATATATATACACTTCATACATATATACTTTATACACACACACACATATATGAACACACACTTTAAGTTCTGGAATACACGTGCAGAACGTGCAGATTTGTTACCCAGGTATACACGTGCCATGCTGGTTTGCTGCACCCATCAACCCATCATCTACATTAGGTATTTCTCCTAATGTTATCCCTCCCCTAGCCCCCACCCACCAACAGGCCCCAGTGTGTGATGTTCCCTTCTCCATGTCCATATGTTCTCATTGTTCAACTCCCACCTATGAGTGAGAACATGCGGTGTTTGGTTTTCTGTTCTTGTGCTAGTTTGCTGAGAATGCAGGTTTCTAGCTTCATCCATGTCCCTGCACAGGACATGAACTCATCCTTTTTTATGGCTGCATAGTATTCCATGGTGTATATGTGCCACACTTTCTTTTTCCAGTTATCATTGATGGGCATCTGGTTTGGTCCCAAGTCTTTGCTATTATGAACAGTGCCACAATAAACATACAAGTGCATGTGTCTTCAGAGCAGAATGATTTATAATCCTTTGGGTATATAACCAGTAATGGGATGGCTGGGTCAAATGGTGTTTCCGGTTCTAGATCCTTGAGGAATCGTCACACTGTCTTCCACAATGGTTGAACTAATTTACACTCCCACCAACAGTGTAAAAGCATTCCTATTTCTCCACATTCTCTCCAGCATTTGTTGTTTCCTGACTTTTTAATGATCACCATTCTAACTAACATGAGATGGTATCTCATTGTGGTTTTGATTTGCATTTCTCTAATGACCAGTGATGATGAGCTTTTTTTCCCTATGTTTGTTGGCCACATAAATGTCTTCTTTTGAGAAGTGTCTGTTCATATCCTTTGCTAAGCATACCTCCTTTATTTCTAGTAAACAGGGGTTTATCGTATATCTTTTAAACATCCAGCCCAGCCTTTTGAGTAAGTTTTTACTACTGCTGAGAACCAAAACAATTCAGGAGGAAAAAAATACCTTAATTCCTCATCAGAACTGGAAATCAAAGCTTCTAACTTTGAAGACTTTAAAATTATTTTTTCTACTGGTAAAACGGCATCAAGCAGCTACTGGTATGGCCCAAAGAGGGACCGTATGCCACAGTGGTCTAGAGATGACTGTGAAGGCAGGTGCCCTGGGTTCTGATCCATGTTCTGCCACATGCTGTGTGAACTTGGAAAATAATTTATATTTTTGTCTTTCTGCTTCACTTCTGGGCCTCAATTTCCTCATCTTCAAAGACAGGGATAACAGTACCCACCTTTTAAGACAATAGACATGAAGCACGTAGATAAGTGCCTTGAACAGAGTTAGCACTTGATAAATATATATATATATTTTTTCCCTGAGACGGAGTCTTGCTGTCGCCCAGGCTGAAGTACAGTGCTGTGATCTTGGCTCACTGCAACCTCCACCTCTCGCGTTCAAGCAAGTCTCCTGTCTCAGCCTCCCAAGTAGCTGGGATTACAGGCGCCTGCCACCACGCCCGGCTAATTTTTGTATTTTCAGTAGAGACAGGGTTTCACCATGTTGGCCAGGCTGGTCTTGAACTCCTGACCTTGTGATCCACCTGCCTCGGCCTCCCAAAGTGCTGGGATTACAGGTGTGAGCCACTGTGCCCGGCCAATAACTATTAACAATAATAATAGCAGCAGCAGCAATGGACTTTTCAGGCTGGAGCATTAAAAATATGCTGATATTTACAAGCCATACCTCACCTTCTATAATGCCTACATACACCAACCTCTGCTACTCTTTGCCATTCACCTATCCCTAGTTATCGTTGTTTTTTTACCAGTCTGCAACACAAGGACAATAGTGATCTTTCATCTACCATCATACAATACGTTTTGAGACCTTGTCCAAAATGAAATGATTATGAATAGTGACAAATAAAAGAGTTAATTAACTTAGAATCTCCTACCCTTATGCTACTCCCTAGTACCCACTGAACATAATTGATTGAATTATTCAGAACACGGTGCCCTTTCTGCAGAAGCCCCGGTGAGCTGTACAGGCTGTACCACAAACAAGTCAGTGAAACTGTACTTGAAAAAGGGGGATAAACAAGAAACCTGTTTTAAGTCATCCCTGCATGCATTTACAAACTTTGGATAAAATAATGTAACCTACCATCAGGTATGAAATATAGTTAACACATGCTGGCAGAATTTGTCATCAGGAAGAAAATCTATTAATTACACACTCACATTTAATGACTTCATTATTTGCCTCTGAATTTTCAGTATGTTTTCCAGAAATATTCTACGATAGATTTTCAAAGCATAAACCCAACCAACTCTGAAATAGGGGGCATACTGCACATAACCCTCTATAATTTCTGCTTTTCTGAAAAAAAAAAAAAATTCCATTACTACCAAATAAACTCTGCTTTTAAATGCAGTAAAATTAAGTGGTGTCAGTCAGAACAGTAACCAAAGCCAAAGAAAACTTCCCTAAAGCAAGACATATGGAAAAAAAAAAAAAAGAGAGAGAGGGTGTTTGATGCACAGCAAAGTTTAAGAGAAAGCATTCTTGGCTGGGCACAGTAGCTCAGGCCTGTAATCCCAGCACTTTGGGAGGCCGAGGCGGGTGGATCACCTGAGGTCAGGAGTTCGAGACCAGCCTGATTAATATGGTGAAACCCTGTCTCTACTAAAAATACAAAAATTAGTTGGGTATGGTGGTACATGCCTGTAATCCCAGCTACTTGGGAGGCTGAGGCAGGAGAATCGCTTGAACCTGGGAGGCGGAGGTTGTAGTGAACCAAGATTGCACCATTACACTCCAGCCTGGGCAACAAGAGTGAAACTTGTTGTCTCAAAAACAACAACAAAAATAATAATTATTACATCCCAAGTGTCCCAAGATACAACTGGCCTGCCAGAAACATACTGTTGAATGCTGGTTAAGTATAACAGCCCTTAACTTCACATATGAACGTGAGTGAGCGGGTCAGGATTATATTTGTACAAACCTGGCAGCCCAAGCGAAGGGCATTCTGTATTGTCCAAGGCGGCTACACACTTGTTTAGCTGTCCTGTGCACCTTCTGGGCCGTCTAAGGTCAGAAACAAGAAGATAGGCTTGTATTTGTTCAAACTGCCATGGACCCACCCAGAATAATAATTTCCCCAACTTACCGTTATAAAACATCAAAAATCTCGGGGAGAAAAAAAAAAAAAAAAAAAACCATAGAAATAGCCACAAGCAGAACACCATGCATCAGCCAGCCATTTTTCAAGTCCGAAGTATTTCATAAAGGCTTTGGATTTTCTCATTAACAGAGCTTCTGTCATTTACAGCAGAAGACAGACAAAATAGATATAGGGCACACTTTGCACCAAAGACCTCTACTGGAAAAATGTTCACTGGTTTTAACATGTACTTTATTTCACATAGCAGGCAAATGCTCATCATTCTTGGGAGAAGTTTCTTATGGATACAGCTGCCCTTTCTACTCCCAAGATAAGGAGCAAGTCACCAGGAGTCAATGCAATTAGTCTAAGTGTGGGCAGGAGCTGCTGTTTGCACAGGCACGGAGAGATGACAAGGAGATAAACTGCCTATAGAGTCTAAACAGACCTCGAAATGCTGGCTGGATGCTTATCCCTAGGGATACAGAGTGCTGGAGGCTTTTATCTATATTGTTGAGACATTTTTCCTCCACAAATTAGTCCCATCACATCAGCAACTTCCACTTAATAAACAGTATTTGGGTACACAACGAAATGCCATGTACAACAGACTGATGTTTCATAAATACACAGTGGCTGGAGTGCTACTAATGAACTCAACCATGAACCTTTCCCTCCTGGGGTCTCAGCTTTCCCATTTATAAAAGGAGAGCATGAGATTAGAGCAGTGATTTCCAAACATTTGAATTTCACAATTTTCTAGAAATGTGGATGACAATATAGGGTTGCCAACTTTTAATACTGCCACTTAAGGACATTCAACAAAACAATTTTTTAAATCCCTGCCATTTAATATGCCAACATTTCATGAAAGGAAGATATGCATAACCTTTAAAAAGCAGGAAGGGCAAAGATCTCAGAATAAAGGGCAGCCCTCCGAATTAAACACATTTAGCTTCATGAAATGTTCACTGTCTTTCCTTTCCCGTTTCATCACAGGCAGGAGTAAATCTGGGTATGAACTGACATTTGGGAACTATAGGACTGGATCATCTTTAATCTCCCAGCTCTGACATTCATTCTAGGGCTTTATGTAGGGCTGTAAGGAAAAGAACGGCTACTGTCAAGGACATGGTGTCAATTAGCAGATGTTGCCTAAAAGCTTTTGGCTCTTATTTTGATAATCAAGCAGAAATCAGATTATCACATTAAAAGAACATCAATGACAATAGGAAAATATGCCATGTTCAAGTTTTAGCACACATACACAGTATACAATGTTTTCAGAATATATAGCATGCTCAAAGCAATGGCATTTAAAATATCAGTAAAAGGCAAATTTTACGTTAAGGTGAAATGTCGATCAACAATCTTTATAAATTACCTTTACTGGATCAGAATTTTTGATGTAGGGTTCTGCACAGTGTGTAATGTTTCCCTGCAGCACCTTTTCAATTCTTGCAACTAGAAAAATTTCAGGATGTGGATTCGTCACTGAGAAAATTCCCTGGGAAAAAAGTACTTCCGTTAGACTTTCTTACGTAACCTTGTACATATGGTTGTTTATGGTTAATGATTTTTAGTAAAGAATGTTCATATTCAACAAAGGATCGTGTCCAGGACCCTAGAAATAGATAGAATCTCCTTTCACACAGTTTTCAAAGCTTCCAACGTTCTTTTCAAAATGGATTTTATATCTTGTCACCAACCTCACATCTGTTAGCCTTCGTAGTGCAGGTGTTACTGTTGCTGCTCTGCCTCTTTGGTTTGGTTGTGTATGCAAAGTGAGTTCTTTGACCTAATTTAATACAATGTACATTGTTTGGCTTAATTGATGTGTGTTAAAATAGTGTACATTTCTCAAGTGGAACTAGATATACGTTTTTAAATGCAGCTGCATGTAACTCAAGAGCAATTAATATTTAACTAATATTTATTTCCACTAAGAAGGAAACAGAAACTTTATTGCTCTAATATGGAAAAGCTAAATTATCCTCTAGAAGACATTCCTTTGTTGCAGGTCAAGAGCTCTTGTGCTTCCAATGCAAAGGTAGGAGACAGAGAATCCAAAACTCATTTTGTCCCCATACACTTTATTTAAACGTACTAATGCAGATGCAACCAAAGTTACATTTTTCTTTGAATGCATGTGGAACAGGAACACCTCCTGTCCAGTTTGACTCCTTCCAAACATAATATCCTCTACATAGCATGTTAGTTGGTTATGCCTGTTGTTTAAAGGGGCATCACTAATGAATTCAAGCGAAAAAATCTATCACTGAGTCTCTACTAAAATTTCGTTTTTTCCTTGGTATATTACCAACTTTGTTAATATAGTGATTTCCAGTTTCCAATGCATTTCAGACACATTATCTCCTTTGTACCAGACAGAACCCTCGAAGCTAGACAGGGCAGAATAGAAAATTGAGTGTAAAAGGCTAATAATTCCCCTCAAGTCAAACAGCTTAGAAGGGTCCCAAGTAATGGCTGACTCAGCTTTGAATTCCCAAGCAGCAAGCACGGAACAAAGTGGTTCAAATTTGCTTGAGAAAATGAACAAAGTGGTTCAAAATTGCTTGTCAAATTTCTTGGGTTCTGGCTCCAATATTTATGGGTTTAAGCAAGTCACATTCTAAGTCCCAGGTTTCTCATCTGTGAAATAGCATGATAGTAGTGACTTCATACATCTCTTGTATGGCTTAAATGAAGTAATGCACATCAGGTACCTTGTTATTACCCAGGTGGCCCACCAAAGCATCCCAAGGTCACAGAACCTGGCTTCTAGTACTGCTGGGAACATGCTGTTTGAGCTGTGAGGCTGACCGCACTGGCAGACTGCCCGAGCTTTCCCTGCAGAAGGTATGCTGAGCAGTATGCCTTGAGTGCGGTGTTACGCTCACTGCCACATAACCATGCTAGATGGTTTTCATGCTTTATCTCATTCAGTCTTCATAAATACCTTGAAATGTAGGCACTACTGTATACACATTCTATAGATTAAGAAATGGAGGCTCAGAAAGGTTTGTGCAGTGAGTAAGTGGGTGAAGAAGACTGCAGTCCAGGCTTCCAGATTATACAGCCCATGCTATATTCTCTCTCAGCCCTGAGGTCCATACACCCAACATCTCATATGATGAGGCCAGATTAGAACAGTAATACTGCTGGGTGTGGTGGTTCATGCCTGTAATCCCAGCACTTTGAGAGGCTGAGGCAGGAGGACTGCTTGAGCCCAGGAGTTTGAGAACAGTAATACTGATTATTGCTATAGCTAACATTTACTGAGCACCTATTGTTTCCCATTCCCAGTACTCTAGGCATTTCCTACTGATGCCAGCAATGAGTACTATAATTTTAAAGTAGTTGATAATTGATAAAAGCTTGCTGTTTTCACTTGCTTGAGATCACTGTTACTGCTACTACTCCTAGCTACTACGTTGCACTGACCAAACCCAGTGTGCCCATCACAGTGCTAAGTGTTTTCTTAGAACCATGCACCTTGTTTGTGCCTCCCCACAGCCCTTGGACACAGGTATGGTCACCACCTCCACTTGTAGATGAGGATGCTGAGGCACAGAGATGTCCATTTTCTAACTGACCAGGGATTCCAATGATGGGGGACACTCTTTGGGATTGTTTTACCTTTTGTCCCATCAGCTTCTGGTCCTCTCCCTGTCCCTAGAATGCAAAAGGTGGCCAGAGAGAGCCCAGAAATCCCACACGGGCTGGAGGTCTGGCCGTTTAGGACAAGGTCTATGGCCCAGTCCTTGTTTCCCACCAAGGGGCATGAATATGCCTCCCCACCCCAGGGCGATTCTTATCCACTTTGCTGGCCCCTCCAGCTAGAGAATGGGCCAGGTCCTCTACCCCAGCCACCAGCACTTACAAAGCTCCCAGGGTGTGGCAGGGCGTGTGCTATGTGTTCTATATTTCAGCACTTAATAACATTCATCTACTATTCTTGATCAAATTATTTCAAACAGACCTAAATTCAAATCCTACTGTCACCACTACTAGCTGTGTAATGGTGAGCAGCTTACTTAACCTCCCTGAGCTTCAGTTTCCCCATCTGTCAAACAGTAGTGATTATATCATTTCATAAACTATTATGATTACACGAGACACTGATGGAATAATGTTGGCACACAGGAGATCTTTTTCAAATGTTGATTTTCTTCCTGTCCCAAATTACAAACTGGATGACATCTGAAATCATAATTTAAACATCCTGCATTGAACATACAGCTGAGTGGTACACACTGAAGTAATATGGGAAATACACATTGGCTTGAAATGACTTATTTGATATTGTGCAGGAAATTTTAAACATACAATTCAATAGCAGGTTCTCAAATATTTACAACACTTTACTTGCTCAATCCCTTTCAGACGCATCCACCATCATTGTGGAATGTTCACAGAGGTGACAACTACAGTCTCAGTAACAAGCTAAGGGGCTATCAGGGAATAAGGGACAACTTGAGGACAAGCCACCAGAAATCCACAGCCCCAAAAAGACAGTGACAGTCCATGTAAAGAAGTCTTCCCCAATGTTTGATCATCTATATAAATCAGCATAATCTTTGACCCTAAAAATCCCAATGCTTGGAATTTATTCTAAGGAGATAATTCAACAAGTGAGCTAAGATGTGTGCACAAGAGATTCAATGCAGCATTATTTCTGACAGCAAATAATTAGAAATGTCTTAAGTAGCTAAATCAATGAAATATCATGTTAGCCTTTAATATAAACGTGACTGATCTATAGATATTGATGTAGGATGATAAACATATTAAAAGAATACAGTAGGTATAAAACTGCATGAATATAATTTTATAAGCATGTACATAATGTGTATGTATTTCTATATACACAACAGAGATGTCTGAAAAGATGTTTACCATTGTTAATAGGTATTGTCTTTTGGTGGCGAATTTTACTCTCTTTTTTACGCTTCTTATATTATTTGAATTTTCTACATAAGAATGTACTTATTATAATCAGGAAAAAAAAGAATGGTATTTTTATTTAGAAAAAAATCAATCTCCTTACAACATGAACAGTTTTGTTCATATGCCTCTTTCTCCTTTTAATTCTATGCCATGCTCTCATTTCCTTTTAGCTGCAAAAGTCTAGCGAGCAGATGATCAATCCAGTCCGCTAACTTCTTATGGCCTCCAGTCTGGTCAGAGGTCAGAATTCCAAGGAACAGTTAAGCTCTTTCTGAAAGGGAATCTTTGCTCCAGATAAAACAGAAGAGTATAGCATTACAGCTATGACACAAGCAGTTCCCACTCATTGCTTTTCAAGTAAAACTCCTTGTATAAAGAGACCATACGCTCCATTCAAATGACCTACTCATATTCAGAATGGACATGAAAATTAGGGGTGGGAGAGTTAATTTAGGGTCAATTTTTCTTAAAAACCGAAACTTTCAAGCACTTATTGCCTTGCTCAGAAGTATACACATGAGTATGGGTGCAGGTGTGTTTATGTGTGTTTGTATCAGCTTTCTTTTTGAGACGGAGTCTTGCTCTGTCACCCAGGCTGGAGTGCAGTGTGGTGTGATCTCGGCTCACTGCAACCTCCACCTCCTGGGTTCAAGCGATTCTCCCGCCTCAGCCTCAAGAGTAGCTGTTATTACAGGCGCACACCACCACGCCCGGCTAATTTTTTTTGTACCTTCAGTAGAGATTGGGTTTCACCATGTTGGCCAGGCTGGTCTCAAACTCTTGACCTCAAGTGATCTGCCCACCTCAGCCTCCCATAGTGCCGGGATTACAAGTGTGAGCCACTGCGCCTGGCCTGTATCAGCTTTCTATCTCGCAAAATAATTCCCTTGTATCTCACATCATGGTCCCATTAAAAATGTTCCTTTGATAACATGTTACTAGCATGTTCACTGGTTTCCATTTTTGCCCTCAAACTTCAGTCACCAGAAAAATATCTATCGAAAGACCTTATGAGAGAGAATGTCATGAAAACATTGGTCTGAAACCACGAAATAATGCAAGAATATTTCTGTTTCTTATTCTGAACATGCTGCTAAGACTAAAGGTCATTCATTACCTGCTGTATGTAGCGTAACTGAGATTCGGCAATTCCGTGAATGTAAGATTCGGGTGAAGAGCCCTTTGGGCTACCGTCACTGGCCAGTTGGGTTGAAGAGCCCCACAGCATTTCACGGACAGATGGGGGATTCAGGTCTATATGAAAGTCTGCTGAAATCTTACAATTGTTCTTTACATCAAATAAGGCAAGATTGATAAAAAAGGGCTCAACCTGGGAATAAAAACAGTTATATTTTAAAACTGAGACTTTAGTAGGGGCATGGTGGGGAGGCGCACAAGTGCAAAATAAGTTTTTTATTCCTCCAGTTTCTGTGACTACAATTCCTTTCTGAGTTCAAAACTTAGCTAAAATTATATTATGGCTTATCTGCACAGAACAAAGAGTATTCCAAAACAACAGACTTCATCAAATTTTAACTTCTGTCAGGTGTAGATAATTTCACAAGTTATAAAGTTTACAAAAAGAAATAGAAATCAAAAGCTACATTTAAATAACACAAAATGTTCTATGAATAAAATTTAATTCTTTACACATTTACTGAAACTACCTAAAAAATAATGCCAATATTACAGTATAGAAATAAATATTCTCTTCTGTTATGTTCCAACTTACTTGACTATACATTTCATAAGAGCTAATAACAATCAACATCAAATTACTTGACAAAAGCTTTGCCCTATCAGCAATTTTGGAAGACATGATTCCTCTCTACAGATGGCATTTGAAAGATGGTCACAAAGAGAAATTTCATGCCAGATGGCATAAAGATTAACCCTTTACACACAGAAAAGTCTGCTGTACTTTTAAGCTATTTTGTAAGAGAATCTATCATCGCTGTTTTATTTTTAATAGACAAAACTAGAACCAAAAAATAAAGATGAACATAAAAAACAGTCTCTTGGAAGGTTTTACACTTACAGTTTCAAGGATTTTTAAGCAACTCAAATGATCCATGAGAGCCATCACTTAGAATTTTCTCTGTAGACCAAAATGAATCTAATGCTATAGAATAGTGACCGAGCCTAGCAGACTGCACAGCATCTGTATCCCAGCATGGTTATGGTGATCCTTACTTATTGCTACGAGCCAATTTCATAGAAGAAAACATATTATCTAGTAGAATTTACGCATTTGAGGATTTTGCAAGTTTGGGAGACATGCTCCTCTTGAACATCAAGAGCCTACTCTATCTGCTCTTCTGAGTAGGTAAGATTTTCACGAATCCTCAAAATGAGAACATAGTCATATTTTGGCAAAAGAAAGAGATGTATAAAATTCTTGCATGTCAAATTTATCATAATATGTGGCGCTGGCATTTTCACATAGTCAATTATTAATAGTTCTCAGTCATACAAAGATGTTTCTTCATTTTTTATTGTAATAAGATTTCTTTTTTATATATATAAAACTTTCATTTTAGGTTCAGGGGTACATGTGCAGGTTTGTTATATAGGTAAATTGCATGTCACGGAGGTTTGCTTTACAAATTATTTTGAGAAAGACATTTCTTTAATGCACTGATGCAAGGAGGGTAGAAGGCAAAGTCATACATACATTTGTGGGTGGTCCTTTTGCATTGTCTCCAATTTGGCCCAAGATATTGAAAGTTAAATCATGGCAATTTACCAGGAAACGTTTGTTGCACTTTTCTTCAAATGGCTTTATATCAGGTTCAATTCCTGAAAAGTCCAACCTCTATAAAAGAGATAGTATGAATCATTTTCAAAAAAAGATAGGATTCATATTAACATAGATTTACATCAATATACCAAAAATGGCAAAAATCCAACAGTTCTCTGTCCATTCTTCATTTGAACCCTTTTTATGTTTTCATTTAACAAGCCTTTGTCGACTTTTCACACTAAGGTTAAACAGTGATGGAGAAATCCTAGAGGGAGATGATGAAACTCGGATCTAAAGGCAATGGAAAAGTCACATGTCTGTACTACGGCCTACAAAGTCCTACGTGGCATGATTCCCTGTCTCTTCACACCGCTCTGACCTCATCTCCTACCACACTTGCCCTCTTCCCTCTTCAAGCCACACTGGCCTCCTTGGTTATTTTGCCAGCACACCAAGGACACTCCCACGCCAGGGCTTTTGCACTTGCTACTCTGTCAGGAACCCTCTTCCCTCAGATAGCTGCATGGCTTGCTCCCTCACTTCCAAGTCTCTGATCAATCGACTCTTCTGCAGGGAGACCTTTCCTAACTCCCTATAGAAAACTGCACACTCCCTGACCGTCTATACTCCCTTTCTCTATCTTTCTAATATTACTTTTCCTATGTGTTTATTCTCTGTGTTCCACACACAATATATGTTCCAGGACAGTCGAAATTTTGTTTCCTTTATGAGCTGTGCAGGAGGCAAAATTGACAGGAATGGGTATAGGAAGCATCAAAACTAACATGGTAGACCAAGGAGGAAAGATCGCTTGAGCCCAGGAGTTCGAGACCAGCCTAGGCAAGACAGTGAGACCCTTGCCTCTACAAAAAAATAAAAACTGGCCAGGCACGGTGGTGCAGGTCTGTAGTCCCGGTTATTCGGGAGGCTGAGGTGGGACAATGGCTTGAGCCCAGGAGTTCAAGACTACAGTGAGCTATGATGGTACCACTGCACTCCGACCTGGGTGACAGAGTCAGACCCTGTCTCAGAAAAAAAAAAAAAAAGATTAACACAGGGATCTCTAATTTGGGAGATTCAATACATAGTGATGTTATGAACTTAGTCGTGAAATACAAATGAATGGCAGATTTGGGGGTACAGTGAGTACAAATAGTGAGTTCAGTATGGAATGTGTTGTATTCGAGGTGATGGTAGCAGGTAGTTGGAAAAATGGGAGAGGCCTGACTTAGAGATCTGGATGTGGGAGTCAGCAGCATTTAGGTTGAGAGGCACAAAAGGCTGGAACCCCACGGACTACCTATGTTTAATATGAACAGAGTAAGAGGCATCTGCTTAGGAAACTGAGCAACACTGAACTCAGCTAACAGAGTTGGGCAATGGACCTGGGCTGCCACAGCAATCAATTTTAAAAAATTATTGGTATTTTGAAATAAAAACAAGTTTAAGGAGAAGATATGGGGTTTGTAAAGGAATTCCTCTCAGTAGGGGAGGAATCTGTCTCTCAAAGAAAAAGACTGCTCAGGCAATCTAAGTTCATCTGTTCATGCTGAATGTCTTAACAGACTTCTATTCTATTCACAAAGGGGCAGGGAAGTGTGGATTGTGGGGTCAATTTACTATACTTCCATTAAGGCCGTAGACATTGTAGGCAGAAAATGATTGGATGGATCTGAGCAGAATGACACTGTCAGTATGGAAAACTCAAGACAAGACACACAAAAATTTTTCTCAATTACCTAAGTAAATCAAGCCAAAACAGGTATTATGCCTGAAGAATACTGGATAATTATAGCTGTTCTAACCTACCCGGTATGACTGAAACCTCCTTAAAAGGACCCAATGCGTAAGATTTGTGCCTGAAAGCATGACATCTTCCCCTTTGAATCTATTTATCTACAAAAGGAATGTGAATGTGTGGGACTAGACAGCTCCCTCTTGAACATATATCTATCTGTGGAGGCAAGTCATTGCCATGGAAATCAAGTTTAATTTCCACCCATTTATCTGCTCTCCTTTCTGTCTTACTCAGACAGTAGAATGGAAAGAGAAACTGGACCAAACCACTCCAGCCTTCAAATCCTTTCCATTCTAAGGCCTGTGAGTACAAATGTTGGGACATATGGCCTTCTTCAGCTCAAAGTTTGAGCCATCCCCTTTAGTCAGCCAGTGTTTCTTTATTCTCTAAGGTCATGTCTCTAAACAATGAACTATGGCCAAAAGAAAAGGTGAAATTACGGGATGGCGCCTCACCTAGAAAAGGTACTTGACAGATAACAACATAGGTTTCTCTGAGGTGAGACTGCCTTCCGTAACCAACATTACATTCAATTTCTTCTCCTTAAGGCTTCATCACAACTGTGAATTTCTCCCTTACCATAGCTCACTGATAAACAACTCAGACATAAAACCAGTTCAGTTTTATTACCACAAAAATGCTACACCACAAATTTGTAAAGATACTGGACTTAGTTTCAACCACAGTCAATTGGCTCCTTTGTATACAATGAAACAGCCTGACATGTCCAACTAGAGCCCAATCATGGGTGGGAGGATCAAAGACTCAGACATGCTTGGAACAAGTACATTTCTGAATGAATATCTTAGAACAAACATCCCTGAGGCCCATTATACTATTACTTTTTTACAAAAAAAAAAAAATCACATAACTTGCACTAAAGCAATATTTAACTCCGTGGGGGGAAAAAGGGAAATGAAATTATTTTTTAAAATCTATTTTCTCCAAATAATTCCATTTTCTTGTATGATATTTTCATTAAGGAAAAATGTTTACATTACTTATAGCCTATATACTTTTTCCATTTTAAACTAAATTTTTAATTAGAAAACCATACGAAGCAAAAAAAAAAAAACAACGGCTGGTCCAAAGGTAGTAAGTTATCTCAATTGATTGTTCAGTCAATTACATATTGAACTTTTTGTTCTACTCTTTCTCCCCTTGTCACTACTATACTTGACTACACTTAAAAAAAAAGAAAAAGAGGCCAGGCACAGTGGCTCACGCCTGCAATCCCAGCACTTTGAGAGGCCGAGGCGGGCAGATCATCTGAGGTCGGGAGTTCAAAACCAGCCTGACCAACATGGAGAAACCCCATCTCTACTAAAAATACAAAATCAGCCGGGCATGGTGGCGCATGCCTGTAATCCCAGCTACTTGGGAGGCTGAGGCAGGAGAATCGCTTGGGGAGGCGGAGGTTGCAGTGAGCCAAGATTGTGCCACTGTACTCCAGCCTGGGCAACAAGAGCGAAACTCCGTCTCAAAAAAAAAAAAAAGAAGAAAAGAAAAGAAAAGAAAAAGGAAAAACGACAACAACAAAATCAGACTTCCCCAAATTATTTCATATTTTCATGGAAGAAAAAACTGTAATGCACATTTTCCGATTTCAAACAAAATGAAAAATTTTCATTCGAAATCTCATGTAGGAAAAGGCAAAAGAAAGCCAAAAAATTTCATCTTCTTCAATTTCATTTTCTCAAAAAGTATTTTCCATTAGGAAAAATATTTGTAATACTTAAATACTGTAGACCTTTCCCACTTAAACAAATTAAAAACTTACTTAGAAAGTGCCATAGAATTAAATATTCACTGCGTGTATCTTAGTACAAAACACATCTAACTCTCATGAAAGAGGTTAAAATACACATCTGCATATAAACCTGCACCTTCCTGCACCACCCTCCATTTAAAGTGTGATTAAGCCAGACATGAAAATTATCCTAGTTCTACAGGCCTACATCAAATGTGAAAAACAAATGTTTCATATGACTCATGTGTTCTTTATACTGGAGATATTTTCTGCCACTAGATCACAATTGTATTTCATGGGCTAAAAGAACACTGTAACCACCTTTAATAGCGCTTTAATTTATCTATTTTAAGGAGCAAGAGGAAGAGAAAAGAATACAAGAAACTGATAAATATGTGTGTGTGTGTGTGTGTGTGTGTATAATTCAGCTCCAAATTATCTGCATATGTGACAGTCCCCTTGAGTGAAGAGTTAATTGTTAAGTTACCTGTTCAAAGTAAACAAGACAAATATAAAACAATCTGTATTCCCCACTGGTGCAAAAAACAGTGAGTTCAACATTTCAAAGATGTTGTTTATCTGAATAAGCAGTAATTCTAGGACTATTTAAAGAAACATTATCATTAATACCTGAACTTCTGAATCAAAAGAAAAGAGATTCTGTCTTCCATCTCCTCTACTGAGTTTGTTTAGTTGTTCAGTTTCTCTTCCATACTAAAATTTTAAAAAATACGTATGTTACTTCATTTCCTTCAAAACAGTGTTAAACACTATTTAAATGTATAGTTTATGTGAAACTATCAATCTGTCACAGCTTCAAAAATACACCATTCGTCCTGTAGTCAGTACAAAACAGGAATGCAAGAGACTCTGGATGCAAAGGAGAAATAAACAAAAGAGAAATCACCATAGTTTTCATAGCCATGATGTTAGCTATAGAATATTATATGTAATTCTGATTCCATCACTTTGGGAAATAACTAACGAGCTGCACAATCCAGGATGACAAAGATTGAGAGGGAATGCAACTAAAATCTATAAAATCATTTTATAAAATCCTAGATAAGGCCAGGCACAGTGGTTCATGCCGGTAATCCCAGCACTTTGGGAGACCGAAGTGGGTGGATCACTTGAGGCCAGGCGTTCGAGACCAGCCTGGCCAACAAGGTGAAAAACCCTGTCTCTACTAAAAATACAAAGATTAGCTGGGCGTGGTGGCGGGCGCCTGTAATCCTAGCTACTCGGGAGGCTGAGGCAGGAGAATCACTTGAACCTGGGCAACAGAGGTTGCAGTGAGCTGATCGCACCACTGCACTCTAGCCTGGGCGATAGAGTAAGACTCTGTCTCAAAAAAAAAAAAAAAATCCTAGATTAGAGGATCATGAGTGTGTCCCTAAATTTTGAAAAATAGCTTTGAAGTTTATGAGGGGTAAATTTAAAACAGAAAAAAAAAAAAAGTGCTTCCAAATTTGTATAACTAATTTGTCCAGGAAGACGAATAAAGTAAAAATATAAATAGGTTTGACAATTATTTAAATGAATAAATGGGTCACAACCTACTAATCTACTATAATATAGAGTCTACAGAATATAATATCTTGGTGAGATACTCAGAACAATCATCTCTACAATTTCAAAATTGGTTCATTTCAGACTTCAAACAGCAGCATAATCTTTGTCAGATTGTATCATTCATAGACACATATATTTACATATAGAGAATATGATTTTCATGTGAGATTAACATATGTTGGTCATAGATTAAATATCATGTGCATGAGCTGCATCATTATCCTTCTGAAGAATATTTTATGAATGATATACAGTAATTAAATTGAATAAGAACTAGCAGATAAAATTAATGAAGTCACAAAAGCCTGGAAGTATTTCTTGGTGTCCGGAAAAAAATAAGATTTTTTCAAACTGTCAGTTGGTACTTACAAGTAAGTCTTCAGGAGTGCAACTTTTCTTTTACAATCTCTACCTGTTTCACCAATTTGCTGTGGTTTTTAACGTGGAAATGACATTGCCAAATGGAATCCAGCATTAAAACTTTAATAGCTAATCCTGCATTATCTCAGTTGAAGGCAAGTTGCCATATGAAAGATGTACCTTCATCAGTTCCGGATGCATGCTCCTTTCCAAACTTGCCATGATGTTCTCGGCTTTTCCTTGGCTGCTAGTTTCATCATCTGCAAATTCATTAAAAGCAGATGTTCTAAACCATACAGACCATTACTAATAACCTAAGAGGAGTATCCTAACTATCTCTCCCACCCATCCTCTCCTACTAGATTTATTGCAAAGAATTTCTATTATGAAAGCATAGGGAAAACTTTAATGAACTTTTGAAAACCTGCCATGAATTTTCTATCTGTTTTAGTCTGGTTATATTTCATGTGTCAGAGCCCATACAGCATCAACTATTTTTAAAAAGTCTATCAACCTCCACAGTCACTTATTAATGAAGAAGCAGGTCAACTTTTAAGATTAAGAGTTCTCTATTCACCCTGCACAGAGGACATTTCCATGGAATAAAGACAAGGGCTTTACTTCAATAATAAATCACTTTAAAATTCTGACCTTGTGCTGTTTCTACTGTCTCCTTTTTCTCTTGAACTAAACTGTCGGTATTGATCTGAATAATCTTTTTCAAAGTTATCAACCATTCCTCCATTTCCTGCTCAGTTTCAGCAGCCAGATAATGGCTATACTTATCTAACATCTTGAGTTCAAAAGCATGACGGCGCATTTTGGGGCACTAGAAGGGGGAAAAAAAAGCATGTGTTCAGTTAGTTTAGTTGTCCTTTTACTATTAGATTTCATTAGCTTATATTTATTTTTATCTCAGCTTAGTATATATGTGCGTCAAGACTTTCATGAAATAACTGCTTCTTTCAGTAAGAAACAGACACTCTAAGACAACAAATGACTATGTTAAATATATTTTTTGTTCCCCTCAGGACTGAGCACAGTAGTATGACTATGCATAAAGTTGGCAGAAAACAATACTTGTTAAGTATTATCATTTAAGGCCTTTTGGCATCCTTCACATTTAGAAAATCAAAGTACCACCAAAAAAGTAAGCAAATATTTTACAACGTCCAGCCTGTTCAAACTTTTCCTTGAATAGTTAAGGATTTTCAAAGTCAGTACTTTAAAAAATTTAAATATGACCTGAAACAAATCTGATACTTAATTTATGCCTCACCATAAAAGGCACTATAAATCCTAACCCATTTTACCACGCATAGTATCAACTGTATCACAGTAGTATAAAAGAAGACTACAGAGTTTAGCAGCACAATAGGGTGACCATAGTTAACAATAATTTATTGTCTATTTCAAAATAACTAGAAGAGTGGATTTGGAATGTTCCTAACACAATGAAATGATACACACTTGAGGTGATGGATAACCCAATTACTCTGATTCGATCATTTGCATATTGTATACTTGTATTGAACTATCACATGTACCCCCAAAATATGTAGAAATATTCCACATCCCATAACAATGAAAAAGTAAAGATGGGGGCAGTGGCTCACACCTGTAGTCCTAGCACTTTGGGAGACTGAGGGAGGATTGCTTGAGCCCAGGAGTTTGAGACCAGCCTGAGCAAAGTGGTGAAACCTCATCTCTACAAAAAAGAAAAACTAGCCAGGCGTGATGGCACGTGGCTGTAGTCCCAGCTACTCGGAGGCTGAGGTGGGAGGATCATCTAAGCCTAGGAGTTCAAGGGTGCAGTGAGCCAAGATGACACTACTACACTCCAGCTGGGGCAATACAGTGAGATCCTGCCTCAAAAAAAAAATTAAAAATTAAAAAGAGAAGGCCAAGCATGGTGGTTTATGCATGTAATCCCAGCACTTTGGAGGCTAAGGTGGATTCCTTGCAGCAAGGAGTTCAAGGCTGCAAGGCTGCAGTGAGATATGATCATGCCACTGCAACTCCAGACAAGGCAAGACTCTGTTTCAAAAAAAGAAAGAAAGAGAGAGGGAGAGACAGAGAGAAAGAAGAAGAAGGGGAAGGGGAAGTGAAAGGGGAAGAAGAAGAAGAAGACGAGGAAGAGGAGGAGGAGGAGGAGGAAGGGCTTGGTAAAAAAAAGAAAGAAAAAGTAAGACCATACAACCATAGTTGGTTCACATTAAATTGTGACTCTGCGTAAAATACATGGAAGTAACCTGTGCTGAATACCACCACACAAGGAAAATAAGTCTCTTCCTTTTCTCAAACACGCTGATACGTTCTTTTACTTTACCACCTTCTCTGTCACGACAAAAGAAATGACATACTACCCTTTTCAAATCCCACAGCACTAATTTCAAGAAATGCTCATGAATCAATAATTTTCCACTGCATGGTCATTATTCAAGAAGGAACCAAGAAAATTCCTCCTTCTAATCTTCGGAGTCTAGGAAAGGATGAAATTAAACTGCTGTTTCAAGTCATAAAGATTTATACATTTGAAAATATTTGGGAGGCGGTATCATAAATAGATGAGGGGGGCTGAGCATGGTGGCTCACACCTGTAATCCCAGCACTTTGGGTGGCTGAGGTGAGCGGATCACTTGAAGTCAGGAGTTCGAGACCAGCCTGGCCAACATGGAGAAAGCCCATCTCTGACAGAGACAGGAGACAGCCACGAGTTCCCGGTGAAACCTTCAATCTGTAAGGTGGGAAACCTGCTAGCAGGACTCTCTCACTTTGGTGAGAGTTATTTTTCCTTTTCACCCAGTAAATTCCACTTCTCACCCTTCTATGTGTCCATAAGCCTAATCTTTCCTGGTTATGTGACAAGAACCGGTTTCAACCGAACTAAGGAGAAAGTTATACAACATCTCTACCAAAAATACAAAAATTAGCCAGGCATGGTGGCGAGTGCCTCTAATCCCACCTACTCTAGGCAGGAGAATCGCCTGAACCCAGGAGGTGGAGGTTACACCAAGCTGAGATTGAGCCACTGCACTCCAGCCTAGGCAACACAGTGATACTCTGTCTCGAAAAAAAAAAAAAAGAAAGAAAAAAATTTTCCAAATGATAATAAAAATAAATAGATGAGGGAAGCACTGCAAAGAAAGGTCAATCCAGAAATTGTGTGTGCCTTGTTCTTCCAGTAAGATATGAAAGGTCTTCTTTATATATATGAATTCATATATATGAATAGATAATATATAATCATACATATAAGCACATTTTATTCACATAGATCTTTGTACTTTTTAAAAAGTGTTTTCTCATTTATTAGAATTTTTTAACTTATCCTTTTAGAGATGAGATCTCACTGTGCTACCCAGGCTGGAGTGCAGTGGCTATTCCACAGGCATGATCATATCTCACTGCAGTGTCAAACTCCTGGGCCCAAGCAATCCTCCTGCCACAGGCTCCTGAGTAGCTGGCACTACAGGCACACAGCATCATGCCCTAAAGGTATTTTCTCATTTGATCCTCACAACAATCTTGTTTGATGGAGTATATAGATATTACTAATCCCACTTCACAGTTCTGAAGATGAAGATATAGGTAAACTGAGAGTGCTGAACTAACATCGCTTTCCTCCTAATCAGCCCATCCTTCTAGTCCACCACACCACCCTGGCTCTGTAATAATGACTTCTGTTTCACAGTCAATTGACTTCCCATTCAGATTCTCTCTCTGCCCTCTACTTCCCACCCTGTTTTTGTCTGAGTCCCCTCAGTAATTCATATCAACAAACATTCATTAAGTCCCTACTGTGCGCGGAACCCTGGTAATTATTATAGAAGAAACAGAAATGAGTTAAGAGATGGTCCCTGTAATCCCAAAAGGAATGTGTAGAATAAACCAAAATTAGAATGTGACTCAGTTGTATGACAGAAGGAAAAGCAAAATGGTTAGCACAGGAGAGGTGGAGCTTAATTCTACTTGGTAGTCATGAGGGTAAGGAAGGAAACACAAACTTTTCATGGCAGAAGTAGTCTTTAAGCTGAGTCATAAAAGATAAGGTTCAAACAGGAATAGAAGGAGAAATTACATGTAGCAAGAAGAGGGAAAAAATGTAAGGCAAGCCATATATGTGTGAAACGCCTTAGAATGCTTAGCCTGGTGTGACCAGAGCACAGAATACACAAGGGAGTTCAGGAGGGATGAGGCTAGAAAGTACAGTGAGGCCAAATCACTATGGGCCTTCAATGTCATGGCAAAAGCTTTAGAGTTGACTCTGTAAGACAATAAATCAAGAGCCAAAAGATTTGGAGAAGGCAAATGATTGACCCAATCTATATCTTAGGAAGTTGAACTGGAGCAAGACAAGAAATCAGGAGGCATAAAAGCGCAGCTTTAGGCCAGTGATGATAAAAGGGAGAACCGGAGAAAGGGCAATGAAAATAGGAGGTAAGAGGTTAAGAGGCACTTTAGAGCCAGACTCAAAGAAACCTGATAAACATTTAAATATTGGCACTGAGCAAGAACAGGGCACTGAAAAGGATTCTGAGCTTTCTAGTGTGGATGTTTTGGAGGATGGAGATGCCATCAATCAAGATAGAAAAATGCCGAGGTTCATTTTCTTTCCCCTTTTTTTTTTTTTTTTTTTTGTGAGGGTCTCACTCCATCACCCAGGCTGAAGTGTAGTGGCACCATCTTGGCTCACTGCAACCTCCACCTCCCGGGTTCAAGCGATTCTCCCAGCCTCCCATGTAGCTGGGATTACAGGCGCGTGCCACCACACCCGGCTAAGTTTTGTATTTTTAGTAGAGACGGGGTTTCACCATGTTGCCTAGGCTGGTCTCGAACTCCTGACCTCAAGTGATCTGCCCGCCTCAGTCTCACAAAGTGCAGGGATTATACGCATGAGCCACTGCACCCAGTCACTTTTTCTTTTTTTCTCTTTTCTTTTTTGTAGACAGGGTCTTGCTCTGTCACCGAGGCTGGAGTGCAGTGGTGCAATCACAGCTCACTGCAGCCTCAACTTCCTAGACTCAAGTGATCCTCCCACCTCAGCCTCCAGAGTAGCTGGGACCACAGGAATATGCCACCATGTCTGGGTAATTTTTTGTATTTTTTTGCAGAGACGGGGTCTCTTTGTTGCCCAGGCTGATGAACTCCTAGGTTCAAGTGATCCTCCTGCCTCAGCCTCTCAAAGTGCTGGGATTACAGGCATGAGCCACCATACCCAGCCATCTGGGGTTCTTAATATTGTTTATCAGTCACCCTCTTAGAAAAAGAGAAGGATTACCTCGATGGCCTTACCTGAACAACATCAATGCAGGCGTCCAAGTAGATGCAACCTTTCGATTCTTTTGAATTTTTCTCATCTTTATAGGAATTGAGAATATATGAACCATCAGGAAGTTGGGTCAAGTAAAAATATCGTCTCTTGAATACCTACGTGGGGAAAACCCAGCAATGATACATTTGTTACATATACATTGCATTTGAATAGTTTCTCTGAACTAAAAACCTCAAAGGCTTGCCAGGCATTGTGCCTGGACAATCTTCAGACAACCCTGACAAGATGTTAGGAATTATCATTATCTTCATTTTTTTAAGATAGTGAATGAAAGTCACATGATTTACCCTCAGTTAATCAAATACCTAGAGAACAGTAATTAAGATTTAACACTTTGAAATGTATAAAGCATTTTGATATCTGAATCTCCTGACCCTTTCACTATAGCATTCTTTTCCCATTTAATTGCAAACCATGATTAGATCCTTTTAATTTGGTTTCTAGGACCATGAATTCAAGAATAAATATAAAAAGCATACATATACACATATATATACATATATATTATATATACACCCACATTACATGTTTCCATCTCACCTACACTTCCTACTGCACTCATCTACACTGTACCAATGTCCTTGCTTCTGAAAGTCCAGTTTACAGGGCACTCACAAGAAGCACAGACTCATTAGTTGCCTACCAGTTGTTGAGCGCCCCAAGTGCTGACATTTAAATCAACAGTCCTAATGGAACTATGCCGTTTGTTTGGAGTTAGGGATTCACAAGAGTTAAGGAGAAGCCTGTTGCTACAACTCACAGCAAAGCCCACAGGAACGGGAAAAGGTTGGGGACTGCCTGATGAGTTCATGCCGTCCCTCTATTCTCCCCTAAAAACAGACTTTGAGAGCCTGATAAAAGAGGTGAGAAAAGGGATTAGGAGCTCTCTGATGAATTGATGCTTCTTTCAGTAAGTCACAAACTGCAGGCTATGTCAAGCAATTGTCACAGTGAAAGGCAGAGCTTATTCAAGTTGCAATTTCCCAGGATGATAGATCTGAAATCACTTCAGGGTGGGATGGGAAGAGCAGCTAGGAAATAGACTCCTGGTGATTACTGAAGAAATGCATTCCTATGCATCTTGTCTTATTTGAAGAACCTGGCTTTAAAATTTAAGCTTGTCGGCCGGGCGCAGTGGCTCACGCCTGTAATCCCAGCACTTTGGGAGGCCGAGACGGGCAGATCACGAGGTCAGGAGATCGAGACCATCCTGGCTAACACGGTGAAACCCCGTCTCTACTAAAAAATGCAAAAAACTAGCGGGGCGAGGTGGCGGGCGCCTGTAGTCCCAGCTCTTGGGAGGCTGAGGCAGGAGAATGGCGTAAACCCGGGAGGCGGAGCTTGCAGTGAGCCGAGATCCGGCCACTGCACTCCAGCCTGGGTGACAGAGCGAGACTCCGTCTCAAAAAAAAAAAAAAAAAAAAAAATTTTTAAGCTTGTCACTTTTAATCACCCATCTGATTATCCAATATGATCCCCAATCATTTTGAGAACTTTAATTATGCAAAGAGTATTATTTGGCAAGGTCATTCTTGCCAACAACTTAATGTCTGGCAAAGTACCTGAAACATCAATTTATTTATCCGTAGTATGATCAAGCAAAATATATAAAAGCCTTAAGGGGCATTTCTTTTTAGAAAAAAACAGTAAAAATTAATAACATTGATAGTTATTTTTGACTTGTATAAATATCATTGATTTTTTAATGAATGACAAAAATATATATCAGTGTAAGGAATACCCTAACAGGTTAGACTGATAAATGCTACAGTTTCTAGCTCAGGAAGGGGCCATGTAGGCTATATGCTATCAACAGAAAAAAGTCCAGGCCGGGCGCGGTGGCTCACGCCTGTAATCCCAGCACTTTGGGAGGCCGAGGCAGGTGGATCACGAGGTCAGGAGATCGAGACCATCCTGGTTAACACGGTGAAACCCTGTCTCTATTAAAAACTTCAAAAAAATTAGCTGGGCGCGGTGGTGGGCGCCTGTAGTCCCAGCTACTAAGGAGACTGAGGCAGGAGAATGGCACGAACCCGGGAGGCGGAGCTTGCAGTGAGCTGAGATCGCCCCACTGCACTCCAGCCTGGGAGACAGAGCGAGACTCCGTCGCAAAAAAAAAAAAAAAAAGAGTTCAAGCAGAAAACATCACCTTGTTTTGCAATTCCAGTCAATTAAATGTTATTGTATTAGTATGCAAAGGAACAGAAAGAGAATGTGTGGGCACATTTATATCTTTCACATATTTACATATCTCATATATGTGAGAATATATGCATATATTCTCATATTCAATTAATCCACATTTAAGTTTGCTGGAAGAAATCTAGATTAATATTAAAGGAAAATGTTAATCATAATGGTGATGATATATGTATATTTCCTTATTTTATTTTTATTTTTATTAGAGACAGGGTCTCCCTATGTTGCCCACACTGGTCTCAAACTCCTGAACTCAAGGGATCCTTCTGCCTCAGCTCCCCAAAGTGCTAGGATTACAGGCGTGAGCCACACTGCCCGGCCTATTTGCTCATTTTCATGACAATGGTTCACATCTATCATTAAAATCATGAGAATACAAGGCTTAAAATTACATGCTGAGGTCATTTCAAATGAATAAACATGTAATGAGCACTAACTCTGTGTAACACATTGCTTTTTAAAGTTATCACAATAATTACCTATAACAAAATTAAAATACATCTTTCAGGCCAAAAGTAACATGAAAAAAATATGAAAAAATTTAGATTTGAATTGTTCAAATCTAAAACCGAAATTCTGCTGCTTCAGTGGGACAGCCTATAGAATCCACTTGCAGAGTCAACAGCCAGCAACAAAGAGAGAGGCAGAAGAGAAAATACAGAGCAAAACATTTGTGGCATACAGTCAAATTATAGTCTGGGAAATTTTTTTTTCATGTACAGCTGCCTCACCAAGCACAGAAATTCTGTGGCAGCCACCACTTCCAATATTAGCAAAGCACATCATTACAATGGAGATAGGGATATGAAATTACAGCAAATCACTTCCTGTAACATTGCAATTATATCTAAATGTGACACAAGGGTAGGTAGCTTATGAATCTGGGGAGAGAACATGATGCCTGAAAGAGCACTCAGAAAGAGCAGATGCCTGAAAGTCTTATGATACTGATTCTCAGCCAGTATCTCCTGCTAACCAGCAGTGAAATTGTCCTCAAGACTCTGCTTCTCTCAGTTTACTCGCTTGTAAAATGATGAGATCAGACCAGATGATCTGTAAGATCACATTTTTCCACAATCTACAAATAATTTCATTCAACTTGAACAAATAACACAGCAGCCTTCCTAGCCTGGAAGCTACTCTCCCCACGTGATTTCTCATACACTGGAAACACAGAGTTTGGACAGTAAGGAATAGTTTTAAAAGTCATCTCTATGTAGAAATCAGACTCTGCCCAACACATTCTAAGATCTCCTCTCATTCTAATATTTTATGATATATGTTGGGTTTCAACTTCTGAGAAGCTTTTAAGATCTCTTTTGCAAAGAAGAAAGGAATATCCTAAATCTCTCACATGGAAATCAAAGGGAAATCAGAAACATAACTTCCTGGACATTTAAAAAATTTCTACAATGCAGCTATTTAGGGTATAAGTTTAGAGATTTTTTTTTACATTTCTAAAAGAAGACAGGTGTTAAAATAACGACTATACAGAATAATGGTAATTATTCTATACCATACCTGTCATTCGAAGGCTGCAAGTCTTTTGTAACCAATAGCTAATTGTTTTAATACCTCTTGGGGATAAGTATCATTACCCACATTTTACCTAAGAGCAAACTGAGGGACCAAGAGCTCGTTCAAGTTCACACAGGCAGCCAGGAGCGGTGGTTCATGCCTGTAATCCCAACTCTTTGGGAAGCCGAGGCAGGTGGAACATCTGAGGTCAGAAGTTCGAGACCAGCCTGGCCAACATGGTGAAACCGTGTCTCTATTAAAAAAGCAAAAAATTAGCCAGGCATGGTGGCACACCCCTGTAAACCCAGCTACTCAGGAGGCTGAGGTGAGAGAATTACTTGAACCCGGGAAGTGGAGGCTGCAGTGAGCCGAGATCACACCACTGTACTCCAGCCTGGGCGAGAGAGCAAGGCCCCGTCTCAAAAAAAAAAAAAAAGTTCACATAGGCAAGTCACTGATAGAACTGAAATCAGAATAGGATAATGGCTACAAAGAGAATCTTGCCCAAATCCTCCAATGGCTTCCCATCTTACTTTACAGTAAGATCTAAAATCCTCACCATAGCCCAGAACACTGTACAGGATCTGGCCTCAGATTACTTGTTGGATTTTATTTCCTTTCTTTTTCTTTCTTTCTTTCTTTCTTTTTTTTTCTTTTTTGAGACAGAGTCTCACTCTGTCGTCCAGGTTGGTGTGCAGTGGTGCGATCTCGGCTCACTGCAAGCTCCACCTCCCAGGTTCACGCCATTCTCCTGCCTCAGCCTCCTGAGTAGCTGGGACTACAGGCGCCCGTCACCATGCCCGGCTAATTTTTTTGTATTTTTAGTACAGACGGGGTTTCACCATGTTAGCCAGGATGGTCTCAATCTCCTGACCTCATGATCCACCCGCCTTGGCCTCCCAAAGTGTTGGGATTACAGGCATGAGCCACCTTGCCCAGCCTTCCTTGGACTCTATTTCTAATCTTTCTGCTCCAGCTACACTGGCTTATCTGCTGTTACTCAAATATCTCAAGTGAGCTCCTTCAGGTCTCTGTACTTCCTGTTTCCTCAGCCTAGAATCCTCTTTCCTCACTATCCACACAGTTTACTTTCTTACTCCTTTCAGGTCTTTGCTTGAATCTCCCCTCCTCTGGGAGGCCTTCTGTACCACCTGCCCTCATCATAGCACCCAGTTATGTCTTTTTCATGGAGTGATCCCTACACAAATATGTTATTCATCTATCCGTTTTATTTGCCATCTCTTTCTAGCCCATGAAGTTTCATGTTTCATCTACGGCTGTTATCCCCCCAGTACCTGTAACAATGCCTGGACTCAGTAAAATGCTTCAAAATGAATAAACAATGAATGAATAATCCCATTTCCAGCACAGATTCCCCAGCAGATTCTCCAGTGGTTTCATCCAACACAATTGCGTTTCTCTGTAATGCCCATACTCTTCTTCCTCCTCCTCCTTGTCTTTATTATTTTTGTTAGATGGTGAACACAGCCGAAAATGCCCCACCTTACTCAGTGAAGAGTGGCCCATTCAGACCACCCACAAGAATAAAACAGAGAACAAGCCAAAGGATTTGATTCTATAGGATCAGGTCCTGCCAAGTCTGCTGAAGGTCCCAAGCTGTTGGAATGACAAACTGTTTTTTTTTTTTCTGGAGACAGAGCCATGCTCTGTTGCCCAGGCTATAGTGCAGTGGTATGATCTCGGCTTACTGTAACCTCCGCCTCCTAGATTCAAGCAATTCTCCTGCCTCAGCCTCCCAAGTAGCTGGGATTACAGGCGCATGCCACCACACCTAGCTAATCTCACCACCACACCCGACTATTTTTGGCATTTTTAGTAGAGATGGGGTTTCACCATATTGGCCAGGCTGCTCTTGAACTCCCGGCCTCAAGTGATCTACCCACAGTCTCCCAAAGTGCTGGGACTACAGGTGTGAGCCACTGTGCCTGGCCAGATGACAACCTTTTTGAACTCCTTCTGGAGCAGGAACAGAGGCCTTTTGTCATTCGGCTGCATCAAAGATTAAACAAAGGAAGGAAAGTTGGAGCACTTAGTATCCTCAAAGTAGGAAAACGGCTGGGGGTGGCGGCTCACGTCTGTAATCCCAGCACTCTGGGAGGCCCATGCCGGTGGATCACCTGAGGTCAGGAGTTCGAGACCAGCATGGCCAACGTGGTGAAACCCCGTCTCTACTAAAAGTACAAAACTTAGTCGGGTGTGGTGGTGTGCACCTGTAATCCCAGTTACTTGAGAGGCTGAGGCTGGAGAAGTGCTTGAACCCAGGAGGCAGAGGCTGCAGTGAGCAGAGATTGCGCCACTGCACTCCAGCCTGGGTGACAGAGCGAGATCTTGTGTCCAAAAAAAAAGAAAAGAAAAGAAAGTAGGAAAATCTTTTATCATTCTATCCAACAAATCCCAAGAGTGTTTACCTATTGTGTGTTACCTAGAGGGGTAATTATTTACTGCTAAATTGCATGAACTAGAAACCCTTAGAAAGGATGCTTCAAAGGTTTAGAGGCGGAGTAGGTAGGCCAGGAGCAATGTAGAAATGATGTGGGGGAACTTGCCTAATGTCTCAGACAGAACACAATGGAAGAGCCAGCAAGGAAAAGGAGAAAGCAGGAGAGACAGAGACACACTGGGTCTTAGAACTGTTCTGCACAAAAATGAAAGAAACAATGAGGAAAAAAACCACAGGACTTAGAAAAGTGAGTTGCAGTAATAATACCAGAATGCCAGGAACTTCATCCTGCTGAAGATCCCCTACCACTACGTTGGTAACCTGATACATCACTCACCTCTCTCCCTCATGTCATTTACAGTCCTATCAAGTTTGTTTGTTTTGTTTTTTTCCTTTCGAGATGAAGTCTTACTCTGTCGCCCAGGCTGGAGTGCAGTAGCACGATCTCAGCTCACTGCAACCTCAGCCTCCTGGGTTCAAGTGATCCTCCCACCTCAGTCTCTCAAGTGGGTGGGACTACAGGTGTGTGTCACCATACCTGGCTAAGCTTTTTGTATTTTTGGTGGAGACACGGTTTCACCATGTTGCCCAGTCTGGTCTCGAACTCCTGACCTCAAGTGATTCTTCTGGCTTGGCCTCCCAAAGTGCTGGCATTACAGGCATGAGCCACCATACCCGGGCCCAAGTTTTAATATATGGCACTGTCCTACCCACTGAGAAACTGAGTAAAAATCAAATAGCTTTTCTTAAATAATTCTACCAAATCTGGGCACTGAAGAGTTCTTCAACTATTTGATTTAAAGCAAAGTCTAGTAGGAGGGGTCTACAATCCACCTTTCTCATTAAACACAAATTATTTTATCAGATGTATTTCAGCACGGCATAACACTGCTCAAATAATCAATGACTCTCAATTACTCACATAATAAGGCACACATGCCAGATACTGGCATTCAAGGCCCTCCCACAACCCTAATAATATAAAATAACAACAATTGCTAACATCTGTGGGGTGCTTTGTGCATTATGGTCTCTGGTTAAGTGCTTTCCTTGTATTATTTCATTGAATCCTAAGTAACAATTTGTGTGGTCATTACTGTTATGCCCTCCATGTTACAGAAGAGAAATGGAGGCACAAGGTGATACCAAAGGACCAAACCAACTTCATCTCCCATGACTACTCAGCTTCACCTAACCATTCTGCCTTATACATATTACCTGGCACATTCACTTTTCTTCTTTCTGATTCACTTCCTTCAAGGTCCCGCCTTCTTCAAGAAGCCTTCTCTGACCCCAGGCCACAATGATCTAGATTCATGTAGCACTTGGTCACTGTACCATCTTTAAACAATTATTGTTAGTGTGTGTCTCACCTCCCCAAAAAGGTGTTTTTTTGTTTTTTTGTTTTTTGCTTTTTTGTTTTTTTGGGTTTTTTTGAGACAGAGTCTCACTTGTTGCCCAGGTTGGAGTGCAGCGGTGTGATCTCAGCTCACCACAACCTCTGCCTCCCGGGTTCAAGCGATTCTCGTGCCTCAGCCTCCCGAGTAGCTGATATTACAGGTGCACGCCATCACGCCTGGCTAATTTTTGTATTTTTAGTAGAGACAGCGTTTCACTATGTTGGCCAGGCTGGTCTCGAACTTTTGACCTCAAGTTATCAGCCCACCTCGGCCTCCCAAAGTGCTGGGATTACAGGTGTGAGCCACTGTGCCCAGCCCACCGTCCCAAAAAGGTTTTAAGCTCTACATCTGACACTTCTCTCTACCCTTCAAAATGCTAATACCTTGTATTAACAAGGCATTCAATATCTATTTGATAGCCAGGCGTGGTGGAATGCACCTGTAGTCCCAGGTACTTGGGAGCCTGAGGAGGAGAATCGCTTCAGCCCAGGTGTTGGAGGGTGCAAGGAGCTACGATTGTGCCACTGCACTCTAGCCAGGGCAATATAGTAAGACCTTGTCTCTGAAAAAATTAAATTAAGAAATTACCTATTTGGTCATGAATTGGTTGATACCCAATAGTGTCTGACACATAGGAAGCACCTAATAAATGGTTTTTGAGAAGTAATATGAATGAGGGAAAACAAAACATAAAAAACAAATCAGTGAAAAAATCTCTTATGCATAATAAAGGAATGCAATCCATTTGTTAGCTGTAAGAGACAGTCTGGTAGATTTGAGAATACAGTTGGACTAACATATGAAAAATAAAATATTTTCTCTTCCTTTCGTTCTAATACACATAGTGACCTTGACCTCCTAGCAATTATTTTAATATCTTATGTGCTTTCTTAGGTCAAATCCTCTTTTGATTTGATGTTCTCCCACTGCAGAGGAGGGAGAATCCCTCCTGGAAGAGTTAAGGAGTTAAGGACTTTTGGACTCTGGATATATAACAAATGGCTCTCTTTTGTGCCAAAAAAAATTTTAAAGGGCACTAGAAGTGAGTCATACATCAACCAGTTGAACTTGCAACCCCGATATCATATCAAGGCACTTCAACGTTTAATTGCTGAGAATGGGGAGGAGAGAGCTAGAGGAATGTGACCAAATTGAGCCAAAAAGATGCATAAAGGTGGGTGTCCCAGGAGTTGGCCAAGAATCTGCAGCAATTTTTCAAAAATGCAAAAACCACCCTGAAGATTAAATTCCTCCATATATCATTATATCTCTTAGGAAAAAATAGTTCTAAATACCAGGGGAAGGCTATGTCCAATATCACAGCTATCTAAGCCCACATTAAATTCCTTCGTTGATATGAAAAGAAGTTGAATAAAGCAGATGTCTCTAGCAGCTACTTGGGAAAGAGAGGATATAAATGAATAGGGGTCTGTTAGGATTGCGGTTTCTATCTAAAGGATCATGCATTCTCTACGACATCTTAAAACTTCTCTCTAATACTTTTCCAGGAATTGAAGAGTGGCAACAAGGTACATCCTCATTAACTAGAAACCACAAATTGAAGAAATTAACCGCTATGATAAGGCTTGTCCTGTTTTAACCTGAATACAAAGAACAGAGCAAATTATAAGTGCTAAATGTTCACTGCACCCAAACAACCAACAAAGCGTTGGTTTTGTTTGTTTGTTTGTTTCGTTTTGTTTTGTTTTGTTTTTAAAGGGATGAGGTCTCGCTTTGTGCCCAGGCTGGAGTGCAGTGGCACAATCACAGCTCACTGCAGGTTCAAACTCCTGGGCTCAATTCAAACTCCTGGGCTCATGTGATCCTCCTGACTCAGCCTCTTGAGTAGCTGGGATTACAGGCACATGCCACCACACCCAGCGCAACGGAGCTTTTGCAAGAACTGCATGATACCAGCATCCTCTTCAGTGAGAGGAAGTGCTTGGGCACGGAGCACTGTGACTCGTGGAGTGATGCACATTATTCGCAACTTTCCTGTAGCCCAGGCTCCTCAGGGCAAGTTTCTCAGCCAACAATGAGGTTATACTCAGCAAGCACTTCTGGGAAAATATGCCCATTTCAGAAGGTGGTGTAGATTATATCTTAACAACTGACCAGAGGAGGTGGAAAGCTATATATTGGGGAAAATATAAATTTTTATTCCATAAATATGGGGTCTTATAATCTTCCAATACGAAGAATTCAGCCTAGTTCCTCTACCAGCCCGTCTTTTACCTAGAGCCCATCGACTTGAATGCATTGCAAGTCATTGCAAGAACCATCGACTTGAATGTTCTTGCAAAACTGGCAAGCTAGCTAGGAAGGTTGAACTTTCTAAAGCAACCCATATACAAATTACTTTGGCTATATTATTTAGGTTGCATTAAAACCATGTGGTTGCCTTTCTCAAAAGATCTTATAAAGTTGGAATCTTCTAATTCCCTTTTATCAACTGCACTTTGCTGAGTCTCTTCTAATACTCTTTTAGTTTGTTTGCGCCTGCATTATTCCTCCTCATGCTATTCGGTCTCCTCCTCCTCTTTTTGGGAATGCAGTGTCAAACCATGCTTCAAGGCAATTGTGCGGTAACGTCATCCAATCACCTGGCCTCCCTCATGGGGCTCGGTGATCTCCATAAGCCTCAGGTGGCTGGACCTGGGGTGCAAGCCTCATGCTTCTTTCATGTTGCAGAGGCCGGTTTGGTCAACCAGGCTGTGACACTGGGGCCAGGATTCTTTCTTCCATGGTCAGTGTCCGGAAAACTAACTCGGAATCTCATTTGCAGAAATCAGGACGAGATTGTGCGCCAATTTCAAACTCAAAGAACTGATTATGTGCAAGATTGAGTATTGCTCTGTCACTCAGAGGCTGGGCACAGTGTGCAATCACAGCTCTGCGGCGCCAGACCTCGACCGGCAAGTCACTCCTCAGCTGCTCGGCACGTGTCTGAACATCGTCCTGCAGCCAGTTAATTTTTATTTTTGAAGACACAGGGTCTTGCTATGTTGCCCAGGCTGGTTTTAGACTCCCGATGCCAGCCGTCTCCGCCGCACCCGGCCAGGTGCCGGGTTGCGAGGCGTGAAGAACTTTCCCGCCCTGCACATAATTTTTAAAATTTAGAAATTTCTTAATGAATAAAGACCCTTAAACGTACACCTCTCTCTAAAAGGCATCAAGATGCCTTGCTTTTATTCCCTAGCAATTCCAGAGGGATCTGCAGGCCAGTGTCAAGCCACAGGGCATCAAATAAGCTCAGATAAAACACAGGGAAGAAGCTTGGCTTATGGAGGCTGTTATTTGCCACTGAGTCATGATTAACAACCAGATCTGCTGCTGCTTCCCAGTTAGTCTGCTGTGAGTGTGCAGAGGCTATCAAAGCTTGGATTTTCCAAAAAGAAAAGATTCTTTTATCTCAACTCTGCAAGCTCTGGCCCTGAGGTGCTAGTTGCTAAATCTACCAATGCTTCTTACCAGTGTGGGCTGGAGTTCCTAGCGGGCAGGGAACTCCAGATGCTCTAAGGATAAACCTGCCTCCAGGATTGGGGAAATGACTCAGATAATAGCACACCTGAGTCATCTTCCCATTTGCTTATGAGCTTCATTAGTATTCTTCACTTCAAACATTACCATAGTAGAAAAAAATACATAGAAACTTTCCTTTCAGAGTGTCTCAAACTCTGTCAACCCTTTGTCTCAGTTCTTCTGCCTCCGCCTTTTCCAATTATCCAAGAGCTGGGTCAGCTGCTCACCCCATCTTTAGCTTTAGCCTCCTATGCCTGAAACAATCCAGACTTGACGCAGGAAAAACGTATACGATCCCCCACCCTGTAACAGAGCACTGAAAGGTACAAACCAGACTCTCCCAGTGTGCCTTGTTTCATAGGCCTGGACTTGTGCTTTGGCCCTCACTTCAAGTTCTAGCCTGGAAACTATATAACTGCTCCCCCTTTTCAATCCTCTGCCCTGTACACTCACATGCCCTGTATTGATACAGAAAGAGAACATGAAAAAATGATGTGTCAACACTGCAGTTCCAATTAATTTCAATAACGTTGAACTAAATAACAGTTAAAACATGTTTTTGGTTTTTTTTTTGTTTTTTTGAGGTAAGGTGTCACTCTGTCACCCAGGCTGGAGTGCAGTGGTGCAATCTTGCTCACTACAGCCTCGACCTCCCAGGCTGAAGTGATCCTCCCTCCCACTTCAATGTCCCAAGTACCTGGGACTACAGGGGAGCACCACTTCACATGGCTAATTTTGTTTGTTTTTGTAGAGACAGGGTCTCGCTATGTTGCCTAGGCTGGTCTTAAACTCCTGGGTTCAAGTGATCCTCCTGCATTGGCCTCCCAAAGTGCTGGGATTACAGGCATGAGCCACTACGCCTGGCCCAAAATACAATTATTATAGGAAAAAGTAATATTGGCAAAACGCCTCAGAAGGTTGTAGCTGAACCTTCCTCTGATTCCCATTCTAGCTGTGACAAATTCTGAAATACAACACTACTGCTATGGCTCAGGAGATGAAATCAGAAGAGTAAAGGATATATATTTAGCTCCCAGAAATCCAAAATGGAGATTCATAATCTATAATGGAAAAGAGTGGGGATAAATGAAACTCATAACCAGAAACAGTTCCCAAACCTCAATATGGCCTTTGCATTTCAAAGTATTTCCTATTAATTTTTTTTAAGCTGTGCAGTAGCCAGGCATGGTGGCTGATGCCTGTAATCCCAGAATTTTGGGAGGACAAGGTGGGAGGATCACTTGAGTCCAAGAGTTTGAGACCAGCCTGCACAACATAGGGAGACCCCATCTCTACCAAAAACAAACAAACAAAAAAACAAACAAAATTAGCTGGGCATGGTGCTATGTGCCTGTGGTCCCAGCTACTTGGGAGGCTGAAGTGGGAGGACTTGAGCCTGGGAGTTTGAGACCGCAGTGAGCCGTGATCACGCCACTGCACTCCAGCCTGGGCGACACAGTGAGACTCTGTCTCAAAACCAAATAAATAAATGATAAAAATAAAGACAAAAGTTGTATAGCTTCCTATAATCAATTAACTTGGTTTATTCCTCTTTCCCTTCCTTTGCCTACTGTTTGGTAGAGGTTTTAAAAAGAAAGAAATAGGCCAAGCACAGTGGCTCACACCTGTAATCCCAGTACTTTGGGAGGCCGAGGCGGATGGATCACTTGAGATCAGGAGTTCGAGACGAGCCTGGCCAACATGGTGAGACCCCGTCTCTAATAAAAATACAAAAATTAGCCAGGCATGGTGGCGTGCGCCTGTAATCCCAGCTACACAGGAGGCTGAGGCAGGAGAGTGGCTTAAACCCGGGAGGTGGAGGTTGCAGTGAGCTGAGATTGCACCTCTGCACTCCATCCTGGTGCAACAGAGCCAGGAGACATCTCAAAAATAATAATAATAATAATAATAATAAATGTTTTTATATGTTAATGATCTCTCTCTCTCTCACACAAACACACACACACACACACACACACACAGCCAGAATATGAGCAGCTGAGGATAAAAAGAGGCAAAGCAAAGAGTCTAGCTCAGCTACAGCAAAACAACAATTAGCTGGAGACAAGTGGCAGCTGTCCCCTTCAGCTGTGGGCTATGTGGTCACCAGGTTGCCTTGGACTCACCACACTCTATGAATGTATGGCTCCTGCCTGGCCACTGTTAGTGCTAGAGTTCCCAAGCTCAGGGAGATGAAACCCACAAGCTGAACAATCAACCTTTGCCTAGTTTGTGTTAGTTTCCTATTGCTGTTGTAATAAATTACCACAAATTTGATGGCTTAAAATAGCATAAATTTATTATCTTATAGTTTCGCAGGTTAGAAGTCTGACATGGGTCTCACGGGGCTAAAATCAAGGTGTCAGCGGGGCTATGTTCCTTTCTGGATGCATGCATCCATTTTCTTGCCTTTTCCGGCTTCTAGAAGCTGCCTGCATTTCTCGGCCTGTGACTTCTTTCTGTATCCTCAAAGCCAGCAACGCAGCATCTCTCTCTGGCCCTCCTTCTGTTCTCACATCTCTTTCCCTGACTGTCCTTTTCTGCCTCCCTCTTCCACTTACGGGGTTCTTGAAATTGCACTGGGCCCACCCACATAATTGAGGATACCCTCCCTCCTGTCGATTAGTGATTTTAATTCCTCTTTGCCATGTAGGGGACCACTGACTGTTCCAAGGATGAAGACATGGACATCTTTGAGAGGCCATCAATTCCTCCTATCACATCCATCAATCAATGTGTATTTCACAAATTATGAGAGAAAATGTAAAGCATGTGCTTTTTGCCTTATATGGACTCCTATAAAATTAGAAGTTATTTGTAAGGCAAATTAAAGTTGAAAGGTATTAAACGAAAGGAATCTCTGGCGAACTATTCTGTAAAGATATTAATTTCCTAACATCTTATCTTATGAATCCAGATTTTCACACATTTACTTAATGTGGGGCTAAGGCTTAAATGTGGGTAAAACCATTCATTCATTCATGCATTTATTTATTTAATTTAGAGACAGTATCTTATTCTGTTGCCCAGGCTGGAGTGCAGTGGCGCGATCATAGCTCACTGCAGCCTCGAATTCCTGGGCTCCAGTGATCCTCCTGCCTTGGCCTCTCAAAGTGCTGGGATTACAGGTGTGAGCCCCCTGCCCGGCCCTATTTGAATATTTTGAGAATGTTTGGGAAGGGGAATGCAGTCAAAAACTATACAACCATTTTCTGATAATCCACACAGAAATGTAACCTTCACACGTACATTTCTGAACCTGATAACTCTGGTAGGAAATACATTGTAATAAAGCCTTGAGTCTCATTCAGCTGGTGAGCACTGACAGTATACTGGTTAAGAGCATAGGCTCTGACTACAGCCTACCTAGGTCCAAATCCTACCTCTGAAAACTTGGAGCTGTGTGACCTTTGGTTAATTATTGAATTTCTCTGAGCTTCACTTTCCAAATCTATAAACTAAGAATAGTCAGCAGTACATATTGCATAGGGCAGCCATGAGAATTAAACAAGATACAGAATATAAAACACCCAGTATGGTGCCTAGTACATATTAAGTCCTCAATAAATGGGTTCTCTTATTATCACCACTTGCTGAGGCCCATGCTTAGGTGCAAGCGATATACAGGAAGCATCCTACAACTTGGATTCATTATTTTCAGGGCTTGAAAATGAAAGTGAGAACAGGACATGATCACCGAAGGGAAGGCAGCAGGCAAAATATTAAATTAAGATAAAATTTGAGTCTTCCCTTGGTAGGTACCCATGGTTTCTACTTGCAGCCTGTGTGAAAGATAGAATGACCTTCAATACTTAATGCAAGTGTGAATCATCCTCAGAAAACCACATGATTTTATATTGAATATCTGAAAGAACAGTTATATTTGGTATCAGAGCATAATTTGTTTTTCTGCTCAGAATCCTCATGTAACTTGTTTTCTTTTTGGATTTTAACGGCTCTTTACAGCCTCCCAAATAAGTGAACCTCATGTCCAAGGTGTTCAAGGCTCTGCAGAATTTTTCCTTTTTTGTAAAAAAAAAAAAAAAAAAAAGTATCTATTTATCTTTGAGATACACTCTCTATCTGCTGCCAGGCTGGAGTGCAGTGGTGCCATCTCGGTTCACTGCAACCTCCGTCTCCCAGGCTCAAGGGATTCTCCCACCTCAGTCTCCTGAGTATCGGGGACTACAGGTGTGTGCTATCACGCCAGGCTAATTTTTGTATCTTTTGTAGAGACGGGGTTTCATCATACTGCACAGGCTGGTCTCGAACTCCTGACCTCAAGCAATCCACCCACCTTGGCCTCCCAAAGGAGGAGGGACTACAGGTGTGAGCTACTGCACCCAGCCCAATGTTACTCTTTTCAACGTTTCAACTTTTATCTCACATAAACCCCTTATGCAAACTCACTATCCTGCCAAATTACAAAACTGTCTAGTTAGGCTGTTCTGACTGCACTAAAGGACTGCTTTGTATACTAGTTAAAATAGTATATTTCTTGTCTAGTCCGGAGGCTGAGACCAGGGACCCCATCTTAGATATCTACATATTTCCCCACAGTGACTAATATGTAATAAGCACCTAATTAATGTTTGCTAAAGAAATGGATTACTTGTCCTTCCACTCATTAAGGTCATTTCTACATATGAAACTTTGATGCCCATTTTTCAAAGCTATTTTCCTCCTTCAACTGACAGCCTCCTTTTTAAACATCCTGATTCACCAGATAATCATTACATTATATGTCTTTAAAAAAGTTACACTTCTAAATTTATCCTGATGTTTTAGATTTTTTAAATTCCATACGTCTGTGAGAATCCTCTCCTTTTTTTTTTTTTTTGCTAGGGCTCTTTGTAAAATAAATATTGTTTCCAGATAGGCTACTTAATGCCAATATCGTTAAAATGATGGAATAATATAATAACTACTTCCTACCTTCATGGTTACTGTGATGGTGCTATTTACATTTGCTTTATGCAACCAGCCTTGTTTTATCACACCACCCTTCTGAGAACATAAAGAAGATGAGTCCTGAAATAGAACAAAAATGATCAGTAAAACAACAGCCAGCCTGCCATCTAATTAGCCAAACATTTAGGGGCACAGAATGAGGCCCTGCCCGTTTCCTAATTAAAACCTAAAGTCCCCTCTTCCCCACGAGGATTTAAAATAGTTGACAGTAGAATGAAAGGCTCTGTGCTATGCACACAGTAGGCACTCAGTGTTTACTGAATGGTATGGGCTCTCTTCTGGGAACTCTTCTGCATTATGTAAACAGTCGAACTGCACCTCGAAATGTCACAGACATCCGGGCCATCTGTCCCAAGAGGAATCTATCAGGCAGGAGAGTCCAGATGAATCACCACACCACATGCCCAACTCGAGAAAAGCAACTCCACAAGCATGTCCCACAGGTGGGGGAACATGTTTATGTACAAATCACAGCCCCTCTCACTTGATTTTTTTCCTATTTGCAAATACAGTAATTAAAAAAAAATTGAAATGCACCCAGTTTGAAAGCTGGCCACAGATCATTCCAAAACAATTCTTTCCTTCATATTTTCTCAAGAAATTCCCTTTGAAATCTTTTTCAGCAAACTGACCGTGAGAAAACTAGCACAGTTACCTCACTGTTGCCCCCATTCTTACCTCATCTTTCTCACAGTCTTCATCTATCTCAAATACATGATTAGGAATCTTTTCTGGTCTCAAAGATTTACTGCAAATATAAGAGAACTGTCTTAGAAACTAAACAGAACAGACCAAAAACAACAACAACAACAAAAACACAACAATAATGACAACAGTTAAAGCAAGATGAGCAGATTTCTTTCTTTCACAAACAAGAAAATGCCAAGACATCCTATTCTCCTTTCCAAATTCAGATTCTCCCCTTTGAGTAAACTTACTGCAAGTTTTTGTTTCTGTAAGGACTTTCACATATGTGGCCAGCAGGGAAGACATAACTAAGCCCAGAAACTTAGGGAGGGCAGAAGTTGCTAAGAATCTTGTGCCAGAGCTGTTAGTGGTGGCAGAACTTCTCCTTCCCCGGGTCAAAAAGCAACACAGGCCGGGTGTGGTGGCTCACGCCTGTAATTCCAACACCTTGGGAGGCTGAGGTGGGTGGATCACCTGAGGTCAGGAGTTCAAGACCAGCCTGGCCAACATGGTGAAACCCCATCTCTACCAAAAATAATTTAAAAACCAATTAGCTGGGTGTGGTGGTGGGTGCCTGTAAGCCCAGCTACTCGGGAGGCTGAGGCAGGAAAATCGCTTGAACCCAGGAGGCGGAGGTTGCAGTGAGTGGAGTGGTCGCACCACTGCACTGCAGCCTGGGCAACAAGAGCGAAACTCCATCTCAAAAAAAAAAAAAAGGCAACAGTGTAATTCTGGCTCTTGCATTTGTTTGTGGTATGACCTTGGACGGGTCATTTTAGGACTCTGTTTTCTTTTTCTTTTCTTTTTTTCCCCAAGGACCAGGCTGTCCATATAGGACTCAGTTTTCTCCTCTTTTGGAAAGTGCTCTGAAAACTACAAAAAGCTAAACAAATGTCTTATTCCTCTGCTATTTGTTCCAAAAACATTTCCCATATGACATCCTGTGAGGAATCAGTACTAGAGATGAGAAAATGGAGAGCTCAAACAGGTTAAGTGACTGAGTCATGGTCATCCAGCTAGTAAGTTGTAGAAATAAGATTTGAGCCCTAACAGTCTGGCTCCTGGGCCAGTGTGCTCATGCCATTCCTTCAATTCAATTGAAAGAGATGTACTTTTTCCAAGGGATGGCTAGGTTCACCAAACTGAAGTAATTATCATCAAGCTTTTTCACTGACACTACTAGAAAATGCTCACTACATTATCCACCATCAGCTAAATTTTAGTTTATGATCAATACAGGTTCACTAAAGCCAAAAAGTGAGCTCTCGTACATTTTGGAAAGAATTTCAAAGATGAAAGTTAAAACCTATTCAATTAACCAAAACACTGCATTTAACCAAACATGTAGGTTATTTGAATACTTGCTTTATTACAAATTATAATTGAAAGTTTTCACAAGTGATTTTTGTGTGTTTGTTTGTTTGTTTTGAGATGGAGTCTCACTCTGTTGTCCAGGCTGGAGTGCAGTGGCACGATCTCCGCTCACTGCAACCTCTGCCTCCCGGGTTCATACCATTCTCCTGCCTCACCCTCCCAAGTAGCTGAGACTACAGGTGCCCGCCACCATGCCCAGCTAATTTTCTGTATTTTTAGTAGAGACAGGGTTTCACCATGTTAGCCAGGATGGTTTTGATCTCCTGACCTCGTGATTCACCCGCCTCGCCCTCCCAAAGTGCTGGGATTACAGGCATGAGCCACCGCACCCGGCCTCACAAGTGGTTTTTTGTTTTGTTTTGTTTTGTTTCTTTCTTTTTTTTTGGGGGGGGGGACGGGGTCTTGCTCTGTGGCCCAGGCTGGAGTGCAGTGGCTGGATCTCAGCTCACTGCAAGCTCCGCCTCCCGGGTTCACGCCATTCTCCTGCCTCAGCCTCCCGAGTAGCTGGGACTACAGGCGCCCGCCACCGCGCCTGGCTAGTTTTTTGTATTTTTTAGTAGAGACGGGGTTTCACCGTGTTAACCAGGATGGTCTCGAATCTCCTGACCTCGTGATCCGCCCGTCTCGGCCTCCCAAAGTGCTGGGATTACAGGCTTGAGCCACCGCGCCCGGCCGACAAGTGGTTTTAACAAGGTAAAAAAGCTTAATAATTCTCCTGTTGCATGTTTACCTGGAATGCTAAACTTACCATGGCAACATTCGAAAGTCCCCAGAGAAGTCCTCATACTTGTAGTTTACCACGTGCCAATCTGTGCTATAGGTTTTAATACACTGAAAGAAAATAGGAATCTTGAATTTGAAATATAGGAAAAGTAAATATATGTCCACCTTTTAAAAGTCTGGTACTATGTCGACAGGCTTTTTAAAACCATTTGGCAATTACTGGTACTGGGATCTTCCTTTATGGATTAACTGTGCCTCTCTTACCCAGTTGCTGACAATAAATCCCAATTCATATGCCCTTCGAATACTCTGACTCCCAGTGCAAAGAGTATACAAATCCAAAAGGAAAACACTAAGGTCATATGCACCTTGTGGAAATGTTTAAGCTTTATCATCATATAGACTTGTTAACATCATATAGACTTGTTATTTAGGCCAGTTAATGTTTATAATTTTATTTTATCTTTACATTAAAGGAAGATTACTTTAAATATTTTACATTTATTTATTTATAAACAGGTTACAAATATATAAAGACATATAAATATTGTATATATTTTAAATATATGAAGAATATTCTTCTGTGGCCTTTGAGCCTCTTACCTCTTTGACAAATAAACTCTGGGCCCTCTTTTCAGCATCTTCTGGTACAGTAGACTGCACCGTTCTGCGCTGACGACCTATTACCGAGATCTAGAACATAAAGAACATTCTTGCTGTAAGAACTGGCTTGAAAAATAGGGGCTTTTTTCTTTAAAGAAGTGCTTGTGAACTCACAGATATATCTTCCATTGGAAACATAAGCAGATCTCGGAGGGGGTCGCTGTAAATCTGGGTTTTTCTTTGGGCAATAACATTCTCATAGTCCAGGGGCTCAACAACTTTGGCCTTTTCCTTTATAAGAGACAAAAATAAAGTTATTATGATCAAACCCACAAGAGTTAAATTCTTTTCTGTGTACTAAAGATACATTACTTCTCAAAAGAAGGGATTACTGATACTTTTAAGTACTTAATGGAGACAATTTCACAAGAGAAATATTCTTCATAGCTAGACACACACCCCAAACACATACACACACACATACAGATATTCTCTTGCTAAAGATAAAGAGTTCTGGCTGGGCATGGTGGCTCATGCCTGTAATCCCGGTACTTTGGGAGGCTGAGGAAGGTGGATGACTTGAGCCCAGGAATTAGAGATCAGCCTGGGCAATATGGGAAAACCCCATCTCAACAAAAAGTAGAAAAATTAGCTGGGTGTGATAGCTCGTGCCTATAGTCCCAGCCACTCAGGAGGCTGAGGCAGGAGGATCACTTGAGCCTGGGAGGTTGAGGTTGCAGTGATCTTTGATTGTGCCACTTATACCTGGGCGACAGAGCAAGATCCTGTCTCTCCAAAAAAAAAAAAAAAAAAGAACTGTGTTATTCTACTTAATTTGTGTGCCTTCTAAAAATTACTGAATTTTAAATAAAACAAAAAGTGGCATACTTGGAAGTCTGCCTGTTGGTATTTACTGCATCTGCACTACTCTCTGGGCAACGCTGGGGGAGAAAGTATCAACATTCATATTCCTACTCTGTACCAGGGACACTGTCCCATGGGCGTACTAAGTTCCAGCATAGCTGGGGCAGGCATAGGTACTAGAGATGCTTGATCCCGTGGGCAGGTTACGAAAGGGTGAGGTTCAAGGTGACAAAGTCAGTGGATCCCTGCTGGACTTCTAGGTGAGCTGGCCATTGACAGTAGGGCCCAGCCTGAAGCTAAAGTAACAAGAAGCAGGGTCAGTGATGCTAAGAAAGCCAGGATGTAACATAATAAGAGTAATGGTAACAGTTCACATTTACTGAGTCCTTTCTATATGCCAGGCACTGTGCTAAGTGCTTTCTGTACATTTTTTCATGTAACACTCATAGCAATATGAAACAGACTGAATCATTATCCCCATTTTACAGATGCAAAGACTCTGGACCTAACTGAGGTTAAGTAACTTGCCTGCCTTCAGAACTGGAATTCAAACCCAGGTCTGTGACTGCAAAGGCTCTGCTTTTGTTTTTCTCCTCAGAAATACACAAAGACGGCTCCCACTTCTGCACACCCATGGCTGACCCTGCAGCTGTGTGTACACGTGCAACTGACTTCAATGTCTATCATCACTAATTTTCATTGTCACAGGTGTGCATGCCATAAGCCCCAACCCCCACAGCCATATGAGGTGATCCTGACTTCCACCACTGGCCATCACTACTTACATGCACCCACAGCTGTCATGCATGCATACCACCAGCCCTGACCCCTGCAACTGCGGGGGGGCTAGGGGGCGGATAGAAGAAAGAAATATACCAAGATTCTCATGTGCATGGTACTGAACTGGGAATGGGATCCTACTATTTACCTTCCTATCATTTTTTTCCTTCATTGAACTTACCACAATCTGATATACCATCTATTTCACCTCTCTATTTGAGAGCAGGGATTTTCTTTTATTTGTTTACTTCTTTAATCCCAGCACTTAGAATACCTGGCACATGATAGGCATCCAGTCATTGATTGCTGATGAACTTTGAGATACTTAGATTCAACCAGAGCCATGTCTCACATGTCTCACATTCTAAACCAAGCTGGGCAGACAGTAGTAATTTTTAATGATGATGTTTCATATGAAATTATTTCCTTAAAATTTTATAATAAAAACTGTATAAAAACTCCAAATATCATTTATATTAAGACTTAATATTATAATAGCATCGGGATTATACTTGTATTTGTGTACATAGTATTTGAGGTAGTCTCTAGTATCACTATATCCATAGAAAAGTTGAGAATAGTTTTTATACATGGTTCACAACAGGTCACAGCTATACCCAATTTCCATATCTGAAGGGCATCTCAGAGTTTCCTGTAGAAGATTATTTAGAAAGATTAAAGTAAACTACTCTGACCAATGAGCTCAGTGTTCAACAAGTCTAAAAGATCCTAATCTTTATGCTTTATTTCAAGTCTTAAATTTGGATTTGTAGACCCATGTCTACAAAGGTCAAAGCAAGTTGATCATCCCTCTCACGTCTGTGAATACTGCTGCAAAATGAGTTGAAATAAAAGGAAAAAAATCCTATTTGAGGAATTCAGATTTTCTGACAAGAAAATCTGACCCCTTTCAGCCATACCTACCGTGTTTCCATGGACTCAAACAAAAGGAAACTGACTGTATCTTCCAGTTCTAACGCTCCCGGTCTGAGATCAATTTCTCAGAGAAGTTGAATGTATAAGCCCTATCTAAGAAAGCAAGCTTGAGGCACTAAAAATAATCTAAGTCTTGCTTTTGGTGCCAACTATTTTCCTAGTACAGATTGCAAAAACAGTCCTCAAATTTCAGTGTTTTAACCTGCTGGATCTGTCAACTTCTCTGTACAATAATTTCACAAGTACCTACTTCAGGTATATTTGAAAAAGAAAAAAAAAAGAAAATCCTCCTTCAGCTTTGCTTTTGCTTTTCTTTCTTTCTTTTTGCTTTTATTTTATTTTATTTTATTTTGAGATGGAATGTTGCTCTTATTGCCCAGGCTGGAGTGCAATGGCGTGATCTCGGCTCACTGCAACCTCCACCTCCTGCCTCAAGCCTCCCGAGTAGGTGGGATTACAGGCGCCCGCCACCACACCCAGCTAATCTTTGTATTTTTAGTAAAGACAAAGTTTCACCATGTTGGCCAGGCTGGTCTCGAACTCCTGACCTCAGGTGATCCACCCGCCTTGACCTCCCAAAGTGTTGGGATTACAGGCGTGGTGGCTCACGCCTGATTTTTAATACAATATAGAATGATGAAATTAAGCTAGTTATATCTATCACCTCAAGTATTTAACATTTCTTGTGATGAAAACATAAGAAATTTATTCTTAGTGATAAGATGTACAGTACTCAATTATTAGGCATATTCAGCATGCTATATACTGTTGATCTCAAAAAAAACCAAACTTATTCTTCCTGTTTAACTGAGACTTTGTATCCCGCCATTGACTACCATCTCCCCTTTGCCCCCAGCCTCCGGTAACCACCATTCTACTCTCTGCTTGTATGAATTTGATTGTTTTAGATTTCATATATAAATGAGATCATGTAGTATTTGTCTTTCTTTGCGTGACTATGTCACTCAGGGTAATGTTCTCCACTTCCTGAATTACTCATTTATTTAAATGTATAGTATATACCTTCTAAAAATGAAACAGCTTACCACATGTTTTGAAGGTCATATATTTATGTTATAGAAAACAAAGTTTCACTTTTCATTTAAAACTGATTAAACTAAGCATTCTGGGTCTTCACGCCTACTTCCTTTGTCGGGGGTTGCTCAATTGTGGAAAAGTTAGGGTGGCTATTCTGGGTCCCACAAAGCTTCCCCTAATAGAAGATTTAGGCCTGTGAATCAGGATTCATCTTTCCAAGAAGAAAGATGAGAAGGGACTGAACCCTACATTTCCCTTCTAGTAGGATTCAGTTATAACTCTGAAGGCCTCAGAGACAAAGAAAATCTATGACCTATAGAATTATCATGATTTAATGGTGGCTCTGCCCAGCAGTCTCCATCATATCCCTTATCTAACTTTCCCATTCGGCTTTCTCATTCTATTACTAGACTTATACATAAAAGCTTCTACTACACTCAAAGAGGGTCTTTCTTTCAGGTTTGTAATTTATCCTTTCTGCCAGTGTGCACACTGATTGGCCCGCAAAGGTGCTTTTTCATAACTCCAAAAACCCGTTACAATAAATGGTACTTCATAAACATTCAAATAATAGCAACTTCCATACAGTTCCAGAGCAGTGCTAAGTATAAGGCGAAGGCATTTATGCAATCTGGAAAGAAGTGAGCATATGTTTCAGTCTTCTTCCCGCAAGTAGTGACAGGAAAACCGTCAACCTAAATTTGGAACCAGCTCAGTTTTCACCATGGGGAAAACAAAACAAAGCAAAACGATTTGTTCTTGAAAGTTTTCATTCACGGACTCCTAAGCTTTCTTGAATAACTTGCGAGTAATATTAGTATTTTTTGCTAATTCATTTCAATGTCACTTTGCAGTCTTAAGAAAACACTTTCATATGCATTCTGTTTGTTACCAAACGCTTGTCAAGTAGACAAGGAAAATACCATCATTTCAGCTTTATACATCAAGAAACTGGCTCGGAGGTCTAAGTTCATCTGTCTACATTAGAAACTGAACCAGGATTCAAACCCAGGTCTCCCAACTCCTGATCCTTGTTTTTATTAGTTTCCTGAACTTATTCACATGTAATCCTCATATTTGCCATACCATGTATTATCATTTACTTCATATTTTTCTTCAAATCAAGTATTTTCTTAATTGAAAACGTTTATTGAAAAAGAAAGCTTCATGTCAACCCATAAAGGAGAATAAATTGCATTTTTCTATCTCTAGTAAAATAAAAATGCCAATTTTGGTACCATGGCGTGGGATACAGTACACTTTTCCATTGCTTATTCAGGCCACTAAGGACCAAATCTCAATGAGCTTTCTATGTGCAAACTCTACAAATGGGAAGAAATGCACAGCTCCATAAATTGAGATAACTTTATTTCTAATATAGGTGGAAAGGACAGATAGCAAAAAAGGAAACTCGTCAGAATAGATTCAGTTGCAGTCCACTTCCTGGTCCAAAGAAACAATGGATCCTCACTGAGGGTCACTGATAGCATCACCACTTAGGCTTTATAATTTTGTGGTGGTTCCTGTACATTCACAGTACAGGATGACTGATCTTTCATCATCATAACTGTATGTGTGTAAATATAAAACCAGGCTTGTAATACTAAAATAAATACATAAAAAGGTACGTGAATGTATATATTCAACCATCCAACCACTCATGTATCCAAAAGCGTATTTGACTAGCAAGCATATTTATGTTACAATTAGAAATGTGTAAGACACAAGAATAATCACACAATATTTCTCTGTAAGCAATGCAAAATGAGCCTGGGTTACTTCTGCTTAAATATCATACCAAAGGTCATTAGTTTACCGGTAAATCTTTTACTTTAGAAACTAGTTCTCCTTAAGAATTCTAAGAATGTCTCTTCTGCAAGTCTGAAGTGAACACTGGCTTCGTAGAATCGCTCCTTTATCACACTGGGAGGGATACCAGAAAGCAGGCAGAAAGCTTAGCAGTATGGCACAGGGCCAATTCAAAAACATCCCTGCGCCACCACGCCACCACTACCACCACCCCATCCTCCAAACTGAGTTTCAGCACAAGGAGGAACATGGCAACTACTGGTTTCAGAAAGAGCATGATTAGCCCAAAAGTTCTTTTTTGCAGTATTGCAGTCAGACTACAGCTTCAATGACATCTGAGCATTTTCTTATGAAAAATAACAACAGTCTTGGGTTAGAAGTGGCACACTCAAAAAGAGGTGAGTCTCTCCTTCCCACCATTTCTCCACTGCCTTCACTTAGGAATTTCTCCAGATCCCCTAGTCTCCTTTCCTCTCAGATATCTTTAAGCAGAGGCTAGAGTGCTTTCTCCAGAGAGCATCTTAAAATAACACTTTGCACTCAAAATGGCCACTGGGGGCATGCAATTTCCGGCAGCACAGAAAACAAAGTGAGTTCAGCATAAAGATGCATTTATTGAGTTCCTACTGAGGTTCTGGCCCTGTGCTAGCCCCTGGTAATGCAGAGGTGGAAAAAAATAAAACAAAACAAAAAAACCACCTTGCCCTTGAGAAGTTCACAGTCTCGCGGGGAAGGCAGATAAACCCAAGATGTGCGAGCTGATCACAGTCTGTTGTTAATTTCTGTGCATCTATCATGCCCTTTGATAGCCATATCTTCTTCCAAAAAAGGAACTGTACAAGTGTGTTTGCACACTAAAATGTGTGAGTCCATCTATTCCCCATTAGATCAATCAGAAGAATTTCACCGTATCTGTTTATGTGGTCTCAGATCATTTCATCTTGCCTTCTAGTTTTATTCATAAACCCTGTAAGATCGGAGACTAGGTAACTGTCAAGAGTGGTGTGTGAATATGAGGAGAAGCGAAAGTTGTGTTATGATTCACAGAAGTGAGAGACGCCACCACTGTAGATTAGAGACTTCTAGAGAGAAGCCCTATACAGCATGGCAATAATGGAACCCTAACTGTAAGGAATTTTTTTTTTTTTTTTGACATGGTCTCACTCTGTCGCCCAGGATGGAGTGTAGTAGTTTGATCACAGCTCACTGCAGCCTCAACCTCCCTGGGCTCAGGCAATCCTCCCACCTCAGCCTCCGAGTAGCTGGGACTACAGGTGTGTGCCACCACATCAGGCTAATTTTTGTATTTTTTATAGAGACGGGGTTTCGCCATGTTGCCCAGGCTCGTCTCAAACTCCTGAGGTCAAGTGATCCACCCATCAAGCCTCCCGAAGTGCTGGAATTATAGGCATGAGCCACTGTGTCCAGCCTGTAAAAAATTTCTTCATAAGGTTCAAATAAAGAGTACTTGACTTTGTGATGACCATGACCCTGTTTGTTCTAAATCTGACCATCTTTCAGCAGCTCATCTCTTTGTCTCTTCCCCAATAGGAACTCCAATTACTGAAGGAGCTTTGCATAACTATAATCTAATGATGTGGAGGGGGGGCGGGAGGCATCTTTTTAATTAGCGGAACCCAACTTGGCAAAATAGACATGAACATCTTTTCACAAAGATTATTTTCCGGGGAAAATCTTGGCATAAGAATCTAAATACAAACTGCATTCAGGACACTGACCTTTCTTAAAGCAAACAGCTAAGGGAAAAGTCATACTTTCCATGAGACCAGTGGGTCATGTTTATTACCAACCCACACTTAGCTCACCTGATTCTTATGATAGCATAGCCCTCCTCACTCCCCAACAGCCCTTATTGTCTTTCCCATCTATTGTGGCATTTACTCATATATAACATTCCCTGGATATTTAACTGCTTTTTGGATGGTTTACTTAGTCTCCTAGGCAGGATCAAAAACACCGGGTTGGTCAGGAAACAGTGCCTTGTACTTTCTCTTACCACTTACATTGAGCATTGCTGTACACCCGGTTAAGCATTTTATACCTATGATCTCATCTGATTCGCCCCAAAATCCTGTGAGAGGTTATTTTATTATGCCCATTTTATAGATGAGGAAACTGAGGCTTAGGCATGTCCAGTGTTACATATTTGTGGAGCTGGGATTCAAATCTTTATCTGATGGACTCCCGAGCCAGTGCTCTTAACCATGATCCACATAAACATTTATGCGTTGAACTTAACAAAAGCAAATCACTTGTCTCAGCTCCTACCGCATTTTATCTCCTTGAACGAACTTTGCATTTTAGAAATGTCTAAAACTGACTCAAACTACGCTATCATTCTTACCAAAGTGAGATCTTGCCTTCCCATCGCCCTGAAGATGCTGAACATGACTGGCTTAGAGAGCTTGTAATGTAATTGGATAAGGAGTTTTGCATTTCTAAGCGGTTGCTTCCAATTTAGCATTTGTCATCAATGAGTGGGGATTAGCACCTTAGGTCTTTTACTTGGGGGAAAGGAGTTGGCAGATTCATTTTCAAGTGGTTAAGAATCAAATTACAAAAAAACAACAGTACGCTATTGTCCAGGGACCATGTCTAATTCACCTCAATATCCTCCACACAACCTAGCAGAGAGCCCTGAGAACCACAATGCCAGAAGCTTTTGTGTAGGGATAACCAGCTGAATAGTACAAAGAGACTGATCTTACACATATGCCTTCCAAGCTAAAATGGCAGCACACAAGGACAGAAGGACAAGTTGTTGCTGATGCTTTCAGAATTAAATTTTCAGTTCCTAGCTTTAATTTAGGAACAACTTAATGTTCTAAGAATCAGCAAAATATGATTTCAAAGGCCTTTAAATGTAACATAGAAACATTAAGGAAAAATAAAACCCATTTTTTCCCTTAAGAGTTTTAGCATAAGGAAGAAATGGTTTTAACTGCCAAATCATTTCCCCTTTCCAAGTATATTTAACTATTTACAAAAACTCAAGAACTATTTTTAAAAACTTACAAATAATTTACTATAAAAAATTAAGAAACAAGACTATACACTATATGATTAGTTCACACTCGGTTAACAAACGTTTTTCATTACGGCCAGTTCAAATATTATGCAAATAACCTTGATTATCTACAAATGAGTAAGTATAATTTTCATGAACTTTCTACCCCAAAACTCAATGTAGCCGAAACTTTACTCAACAAACTGGTTGACAGGTAGGAAAATTGATTTGAATTCAATTTCTCCTGGCTTTTTGTGTTCACTCTGTGCTAATAAGCATTTAAACGACTCAAAAGTAAAACAAAAAGAGGTTTAAGAAATGAAAAGAAGGGCTTGAATAATTGAGAGACTAGAATGGCAAAGAGCCTTTTTAAAATTAATTTTTTTTTCTATTCTTTAGTACACCATTATTGACAGAAAGAAAAAAAATGTGCCTTGGAGATACATAATGACTTTCTAACAAATCAAAGAATTTAACGAGTTCACAAAGACTTGCACAAATTATTGCAAATAATTCATTCCTGCAAGGAGAAATGAGATTGCACTCATTCTATGCCTATCAACTATTTTATAACCTGCCTTGGATCTTAGTGCTCACCTTAAACTTGTAACAACAACAACAACAACAAAAAGACATCTCTTTTTCCTGAGTTATAAACAGAACTCTAACACACCTTGCATTCTTAAGCAGAAAAAAACTGTGAAGTGCACAGGCGTTCTATAGGTATGTAGATTTAGCCATCTAAATCACTTACATTCAATAAATCAAAACCTCCCTAGAGGTCCTGTTTGTATCATTTGAACACAATAGCATAAACTTACTCCATTAGAGAAGCTCAGTAATCTATAAAGCAGCCACACATCATTTTCCGCACTGGATCTGACAGTTGGTCTACCCATCTCATTGAATTGCTCTTGATAATCAAGTAAAGAAAACTGACAGACTCTAGTTTGAAAATCAACCTTGATAGGGGCAAAAATGCACCTTTCTACAAATATTTTAGTTTTCCACAATTCATCATATTGAATCTACCCATTAATTGAAATTATCTCTATCTTTCTTGAGTCCACCAGTATTTTAAGTTTATACAACTGCATGAGATAATATATTCTAAAAGCTCTGTAAGGCCAGGTGTGGTGTCTCACGCCTGTAATCCCAGCACTTTGGGAGGCCGTGGTGGGCAGATCACCTGAGGTCAAGAGTTAGAAACCAATCCGGCCAACATGGTGAAACCCTGTGTCTACTAAAAATATAAAAATTAGCCAAGTGTGGTGGTGGGCGCCTGTAATCCCAGCTGCTCGGGAGACTGAAGCAGGAGAATCGCTTAAACCCAGGAGGCGGAGGTTGCAGTGAGCCGAGACCATGATATTACACTCAAGCCGGTGCAACAAGAGCGAATCTCCATCTCAAAAAATAATAATAACAAACGAACAAATACAAGCTATGTAAAGTAAATAAAGTGATAGCTCCTTTGACTTTTCTTAAGGTTACCTCTTTAAAATATCAGGAGATGCTCCACCTTGTGGTATAACATTTCAGGATATGGTGAGGTGATTTACGTTTATCCTGTCTATCCCACTCGTGACTAAACAGGCACACCTTCTTCAACTAGGTTTTCTTGGTGAGGTGAGGCAGGTGTCTACAGATGGCTGCCAAAAAGCCCTTCCTGATCATGCCCTGAATTTTACTGTTCTATTGGCCCTAACACACCCTGGTCCTCAATTGCTCTCATGTAGCTTCAGTCAAGTTCAATTAAGCTTACAGCATACTCTCCTATTAGTAAGTTGTAATTATTTTCCCAATTCTTGTCTCTCTAGAAACTCATGTCTGACTTTCCTATCCATGTTCCTTAACTTTATAGGGCCTCACTGTATGAAAGCTCCTATAGCTTAGCCTCTCTCTATCCTTAGAAAGGGTGTTAAGTCAGACTAGCATCCGTTAAACCATCCCTTGGGTCTTCAGTTTTTTTTTTTTTTTTTACACATCCTCCTCTGAAACAAAAAAGACTGCCCCTATCTATAATCTTTATATTCTTCTTTAAGCCAATTCCCTTCCCTATGACAAATCCCCCATCACCAGAGATACCATTTGAAAGAAGTCTTAGGAGTTGACCTGTATGAAAGGTTTTTGACTGTCTTAAACAAATAACCTTGAGGTGATGAAAATGTTCTAAAATTGTGGTGATGATTTCACATATCTTTGAATATACTAAAAATGAAAATATACACTTCAGCTGGGTGCCATGGCTCACACCTGTAATCCCAGCACATTGGGAGGCTGATGTGGGCGGATCACCTGAGGTCAGGAGTTCGAGACCAGCCTGGCCATCATGGTGAAACCCCACTTCTACTAAAAATACAAAAAGTTAGCCAGATGTGGTGACGGGCGCCTGTAATCCCAGCTACTCGGGAGGCTGAGGCAGGAGAATCGCTTGAACCTGGGAGGCGGAGGTTGCAATGAGCCAAGATGGCACCATTGCACTCCAGCCTGGGCGACAAAGCGAGACTCTCTCTCAAAAAAAAAACTATATATATATATATATATATATATATATATATACACTTCAAATGGGTGAGTTGTATAGAATGAGGATTATATCTCAAAGGCTGTCAAGAAAAGTAAAACAAAAAATTACTCAGCTTCACTTCCCCCTTTTTTTTTCTTTTTTTTAAAAATATATGGCTTACTGCAGCCTCGAACCTCCTGAGCTTAAGGCAACCTCCCACCTCAGTCTCCTGAGTAGCTGGGACCACAGTCATCCACCACTACACCTGGCTGTTTTTTTTTTTTTAATTTTTGTAGAGACGAGGTCTCCCTATGTTGCCCAGACTGGTCTCAAACTCCTGGCCTCAAGCAACCCTCCTGCCTCAGCCTCCCAAAGTGCTGGGATTACCAGCATGAGCCACTGCACCCAACCTCACTTCCTTATACATCCAAAAACAAAACAAAACAAAACAACAACAACAACAACAAAAATCCAATCTCCAATATTTAGTAAGTGATGAGCTCTCAGTACAGAAATCATGTTGCTCTTCATTTGAATGGTTATATTTCAATGTTTGAGGTTCCTGCACCGTAACTATATATTTCACAGACCAGCCTCCTACAAAAGTGAGGCTTGCTGCTCTGTCATTCCCTGAGGGCTCTTCTGGAATGCTTATAAACAGAAATAGAAAACATAGAACTTAGTTCTATAGATTCACTGAGCATTAATCATGTGTCAGGCAGTGGAGCTACAAAGCTGGGAAGGCAAAAGCAGGCAAGATGTGGGCCCTGCCCTTAACAAAGTCATGGGCTAGAGGGAGAGAGAGATCCCTAAATCAAGAGCTACGATGCAACAGAGTAAGGGCTAGGGTAGGGGATATAGAGAGCGCCATGCAGACATAGGGAAGGGAGCGATTCATGCCACACTGGTGAAGGTAGTTCAGAGAGGAAATAGCTTTTGAGCTGAGACTTGAAGGATGAAATAAAAATCCCGTGGCAGGCAAGAAAGAGAGCGTAAGTCTTAGCAAAGAAGAAGAAAGCCATGTGTTCGTTGATTCTGGGGTGTACAGAACAGGGAGGAATGGCCAAGATGAGTTGAGAAGGAACGTTTATGGAGGACCACATATGCCAAGTCAATGAGTTTAGACTGTTTCCTAGTGTAGGTGATGGGGAGCCAGAAGATGATTTTTAAGCAAGGGAATGACACGAACAGATGTTTTACTCATATTTATCCACTGAAAACCAGAAGGTCAACATTAATGGAAATTAATCCATAAAATGACAGCATAGGATAAAAAATTTGTCCTATTGTCTCTATTTTCCAGGAGTAATACACTGAATTATGGAAAACAACTCATTAGAGTTGCATATAAAACTATTGAGGACAATAAAGTGAGGGTTCTGCTTATGTGAAAAGCCTTTCTTTAAGGGAGAGAAAATGTTTGCATCATCCTTGTGTGATAGAGATTAACCAGAATATTTCATTTGGAAAAGATCAGCCGCCAATCTGTACTTAATTTGTTCCCAACACCTTTTCTATGGCTAATTTGATCCAAAATGGTCCAACTTTTGATGAGAAATATGTTGGATCACAGTATTCCTTTGTTTCAATCCCTTCAGTGGCTCACCAGAGTCTGTGGAATAAAGCTCGAACTGTTCAGCAAGGCTTATTAGATCCCTTGTGATCTGGTCTCCATCTTCAGCCTCCAGCCCCATGCCCTCCAACCATGGTGGGCTGACCTCCTAACGGGTCATGTTATCTCATACTTGATGATCCTGACCTCTCTGCCTGGTTATGTCTACTTCCCCCACCTCAAGACCCCAAGAGGCTGCCTGATCTACCCAAGTACAGTACTCCTTCCTATTCAGTGCACCTTCTGAAACCCAGAGCTATTCTATTTCCTATGCTTCCTTTGCCATCTCAGCCCATTTCAGAGGTGCCAAGGTGCAGTGCCTGATGTTTCCTTTTCTGTCTCTCTACCCCCTTCAATGAAAGTTCTACGATTGTAGTGTCAATTGTCTTATTCACTGCTCTGTCCCCAGCTCTTCAAATGAGCAAAGTATGAATCCATGGTCAATATTTTCCTAACCTTCAGAATTAAGATTTTCTGCCTCTTATAATCTTTCCTAAATGACCACAATCTCCAAAATACTGAAATGCAAACATTAGGGTAGCTGTCCAAAGGAGCTCTGCTACTGAACACTTTTAATAGCATGAATCATCACTCACTAATTTATCTTTTGGTAAATTCACAATGCCATATATGAAGTTTCCATAGAACAAGGCACCCCACGAAGAAATGTTAGGAGGTAGAAAATAGTATTGGTGGCCGGGCGTGGTGGCTCACACCTGTAATCCCAGCATTTTGGGAGGCCAAGGCGGGTGGATCACAAGGTCAGGAGTTCGAGACCTGCCTGGCGAGCACAGTGAAACCCCATCTCTACTAAAAAAAAAAAAAAAAAAAAAAAAAAAAAAAATTAGCTGGGCATCGTGGCACGCGCCTGTAATCCCAGCTACTTGGGAGGCTGAAGAGAGTTGCTTGAACCCAGGAGGCAGAGGTTGCAGTGATCTGAGATCGTGCCACTAAACTCCAGTCTGGGCGACAGAGCAAGACTCCATCTCAAAAAAAAAAAAAAAAAAAAAGAAAAGAAAAGAAAAAGAAAAATAGTATCAGTTGCGCACTTGAATTAAACCTAAGAAGAAGTTGATGACTCAAGCAAAACTCCATGCGTGCTGGCAATAGCTTTCGCCTTGTCAAACTTCCTCCTAAACAACCTCTCTCTCTCTCTCTGTCTATCCCACCCACCCTCCCTTCTTTGAAACTCACATTTAGTCTGTGTGCTAAACGTGCCCACAGGAACATTTTCTTACCTCTTCCCATAAAAGTGCTCTAAAGGCCATGCAGTGTTGAACATACCCAAAAGCCTAGAGTAGCTTTGGTTAGAAGAAGTAACAGCAAGAAGCACTCCCCCACACCCTTCCTTAAGCATCCCCATTTTGTAATGCTAACCAGGATCCCCTGCAAATGCTATCATAAGACCTTAGACTAAGAGCAATCCTGCCTCCAGAGGCCTCTAGCTATAGTGTTTGCTATCAAGATGTCTGATACAGACAAAACGATGTCTACACCTTCTCCTGTACGTTCTCCAACTAAAATGCCATCCTCTCAATGTGACGGTGCGTTCCTGTCTTGCTTTCATTTTCAGTTCAACTGGGACCTCTTCCCCCACCACTCCTTGTCGTTTTGAACCACATCCGCCGCCACTCTCCAGCCCTGGATCAAATCCCCTTCTCATTTATTTCTCTGCTGCTTCTCCAAGGGGCTTCCAGCCTTTGCAGCTGCTGGAGAAAATCCCAACCGGGTGCCAGGGGTGGGGCGGCTTCATTCACATAGATATAAGCCCTGGGATCAACTGGGCTCTCAGGCCTGCCCCTCAAGGTTTTGACTTACTCCTTGGCAGCTCCCCATGCCTCAGCCTATAGAATAGTACACTTGAGGTTTCATGAATGGCAAAACTCCTCTCTCTTACGATAGCAATGGTGTCCCAATTAATTTGCATAGTCCGATGTCAGGGCTGTGCCCTGAATCAGATGCCTCCAAAATGATGCCAACAACATGCATATAACTCTGCTTCCTGCTACATTTATTTGCAGTCAACACCTTTTGGGGTACTACTCTATCCACTTCCTAAAGTAGTTCCTACTCTGGGGTTTAGTCAATTATTGGATGGGCTACACAGAATCTGTGAAAGTACTAAAATTATATGGAAGGTGCTGTATGTACATCTTTTTGGAGAGAGGGTTCGAAGCTTCCCAGAATCTCAAAGGAGTGTGTGGCCCAAGAAAGGTTACGATCTACTGCCTTACTAGCTTCCTATAAACAGGTTGCCTTGTCATCATATAAGATATATTGGTTTTACATAATTATAAAAGCAATACATGTTTGTTGAAGAATTTTTAATCCAAAAATATAATGAGGAAAATATAAGTCACTTGGAAAACCACCATCCATAAATGACCACTGGTAACATTTGATGTTCTCCATCTCTTCATTTTTTCTCCTTCCAAAATGGATTCATAATGCTGATTAAGTTGATTTCTAGCAGTTACAGTGTTCCCAGTAATATAAGAGAAATTTCTGACTACAAGGAACCTTGCACCAGAGTTCAAAAACTCCTTTGATTTCCAAGATGTATCCACCAACAAATACTTGTTGCTCCAAAAGTAAGAGAGGGAAATCTTTAACTAAGTTTTCACACAAGGTGTTTAAAAATTCTAAGGATTTCAATAGGCTATGTGAAGCCCCAGCTTAAGAAAGAACATCTTTTCACTTAAAATGACTGGATCTATAACAATTAGAAAAAAAAAGCAGATGTAATTATAGTCTCGGAGAGACACAATAAAATCAGTAGAAGTTGTTTGTTTAAATGGTAGTTTTCCTTTACTACCAAAATGCAGACACTCATCTAATGATAAAAGTATATACAGTACACGAAATATGACTATATAGTAAAGGCCCTGGGTATCTCACACGACTCATAAACTTACAGATAGAAATTCCTGGGTTTTAGAGCAATGAAAACATTAGGGAGTGATTATGTGGCCTCCTGTGGTGGGTGACAATTCAAAAGACATCACTGGTATGTTTTTGGAGTCCTATCATGTTTAAGGAGGAAGACTGGTGTAATTACTTCACTGCTGCTTACATATTTCACTATTGAGAGAATTCTGGCAAAACAGGATTATTGCTTGGGTCAACTGAAGGACTTCTGGCCAGTTAAGTCCAGCCTTTCCAATGCAATTTTCATCCCATATTTAAATAATATCCCATTTTCCAGTGGGTAAACAAATAAGTCCCTTTCTAAAATTCAAGGCAGAGCCAATTGAAATGTTTAATGGTTTTCTCTATCAGTCACCCTGTCCTCTGTTAAATCAACGAGCCTTTTCCTCTTTCCTCTGACCCCTGGGAGGTTCCTCTTAGGGAGCAATCTGGGCCTAGCCCAGTAAAGTTTCCCAGAACCCAGGAATGTACTGGCACTACTGTAGAAGCTACAGCCTCTGGCCAGGTCAGGGGCTGGCCCCTGCTTTCTTATAAACACCACAACCTGAGAGCAGCCACTTACAGATTGTAAGCAAGTAGCCATCGAACAAACAGGCAAAGGCAGCCCTTGTAAAACTCCGGCATCTTTCTCTCCCTCAGGGACCCTTGGCCAGAGTTCCTTTTGAAAGGCCCTGGGGACAGTCCGTTGACAGAACAGCTAGCTGAGAAAGAACACAAGAGATAACAGCCTTCACGTCTCTGAAGCAAGAGCCATGCTCGGTATGAGGAGGACTTGATTCAATGCGGCTAAATGTGATGTTGCTCTGCGGCTTAGTAAGGGACGTGAGAATGACCGAAGACTTGAAAGCCCTGGCTCGTATCTTTCATATGACTGGAGCTGGAAGCCAGACCTTGCTGACCCCAGGTCCTTGTGCTTGTCTCGGCAGCTGCTCCCAAGATGTGGTCATGGCCTGGGAACCACTGCCCTGCTAAGGATAGGTTTACAACAGAATGCCTAGCAGGGCAGTGATGTTTTTTACTGCTCAGGTCTTTCTTCTTTCTTTTCTGTTCGTGAATGAAGACACTGACATTTCACGGGGAATAGGTAGGCACTATTTTGCCACCTATACAGGAAGTGGTAGAAAGTGACTGTCATTTTTGCTGACGAGGGGAGGGTAGTTAAAAGGAAATATGGTCAAATCAAAACATTAAAGGTTTATGTATTCCAAATGGAGGCGTTACGGATCATTCTTTTTCTTTCTTTCTTTCTTTTTTTTTTTTCCTTTGCTGTTTTCCCCCAGAGTTTTCTATCACAAACAAGTATCGCTGGTATAATCCAAAACAATCAACTTAATTTTTTTTTTAATTGTTGTGGTAAAAATATACATAAAATTTACCATTTTAACTATTTTAAAGTATATACTTCATTAAGTATATACTTTATATATAAGTGTCTGCATTTGGCATTAAGTACATTTACATTACTCTGCAATTTTCATCATTACCCATTTCCAAACTTCCTCATCATCCCAAAGAGAAACTCTGTACCTACTCAACTCTGCAATTCCTCCACACCGCTCCCGCCCATCCCTGGAAACCTTTATTCTATTTTCTGTCTCTATGTACTTGCTTATTCTAGGTACCTCATATATGTGGAATCACATAAAATTTGTCCTTCTGTGACTGGCTTCTTTCACTTAGCACAATGTCCTCAACCTTCATCCATATTGTAGCATGTGTCATAATTTCCTTCCTTTTTAAGGCTGAATAATATTCCATTGGTCATCTGCTGAGGGACACTGGGCTGTGTCCACCTTTTGACAACTGTGAACAATGCTGCTATGAACAGTGGTATGCAAGTATCTGAGTCCCTTCCTTCAATTCTTTTGGGGAGAATTTCCCAATTCCAATTCCACCTAGAAGTAGAATTGCTGGGTTATACGGTTTTCTTTGTTTGTTTGTTTTGAGACACAGTCTTGCTCTGTCACCCAGACTGGAGTGCAGTGGCGCAATCTTGGCTCACTGCAACCTCCACCTCCCGGGTTCAAGCGATTCTCCTGCCTCAGCCTCCTGAGTAGCTGGGATTACAGGCACACGCCACCACACCTGGCTAATTTTCGTATTTTTAGTAGAGATTGGGGTTTCACCATGTTAGCCAGGCTGGTCTCGAACTCCTGACCTCAGGTGATCTGCCCACCTCTCCCAAAGTGCTGGGATTACAGGTGTGAGCCACCTCTCCCAGCCTATTATATGATAATTCTATATTTAACTTTCCGAGGCACCACTTAACTGTTTTCCATAGTGGCTGTACCATTTTATGTTCCCCACCGCAATGCACAAGGATTCCAGGTTCCCCACATCTTCAATACTTATTTTCCAGTTTTTTGAATAACAACCATCAGAATAGGTGTGAGGTGGTATCTCGTTATGGTTTTCATGTGTATTTCCCTGATGACTAATGGTTTTGACTATCTTTTCCCATGCTTATTGGTCATTTGTTTACCATCTTCAGAGAAATGTCTATTTAAGTCCTTTGCCTGATTTAAATCGAGTTTGTTGTTGTTGTTGAGTTATAGGAGTTCTTTACCTATTCTGGATATTAATCTCTTATCAGATATATGCTTTACAAATACTTTTGCCCATTCTGTGGGTTGCCTTTTTACTCTCTTGTTAGTGTCCTCTGATTTGAGAAAAAAATCAGAGGACACTGACAAATAAAGTTAATGTAATCAACTTTATTTTTTAAAGAAGATATGGGTAGAAGTTTTAGGGAGCAAGCAGACAGCCTGAAATATGGATGGAGAAGGTACGCCTAATACCTCCTTTTCACCCTTCTGTAGGTGAAGGAACAAGAACTGAGGTAGTCTCAATGAGGTCACAAACTCATCACTCCTCCCCCAACTTGGCTCCTTCTTAGGCAGCTGATGCGGTAGGGCACTTGTGTACTAATGACAGTCACAGAGAGGAAACTCATACTGGGTGTGGTTGTGAGCCCAGCAAGGGCAAACAGGCAGGGTGGGGAGGACATAGATGTTACAGGCTTATACGATTCCTCAGCCCTACCAGCTCTCTGTTTCTGGCTGGTTCTTAACTACACACTCAAACTTCCAAACTTCTCACATAGAAGATAAACATGCAGATTTGTCACTACTGAATGGAGAGGAATGTTTGAGTAATTATTGTGAAAAGTGACACCCAAGTTCAGCTCCATCTCGGAGGATCAAACTCCCCTTCTTGTCTCTCTGCCCCTTGTTTCCTTTCTCTTCAGTTCCACCTGCAAAATGGGCCTTTGAACCAACTATCTGTCACATGGGAGTTTGCTTTCTAAGTATTATTGAGTATGATCAATTTATACAGGCAATGAGAAAAAGCAATACATATTCATTTTCTTCTAGGACTAGCCCCAGAACTATACTCAAATCCTCTAGAAATGGCTGTGTCTCAGTAGCTTATGTGAATAAACTCAGGGCTTATGTGAATAAATTTCAGGATTATCGTGAGGCTGAACTGTTGACTATCCTTACTGAACATGAGAAACACAGTGCACAGTGCAGGTCCTGTAAAATGAAATTTCTCGCTCTACAAAGTCCTGATTTGTTATTGAAAGTTATTGTGAATTACAGATCACCAGCCTACCAAACTGTCTTTTCATAAGCAGAGCAATAACCTAAAATCTTCTTCTTACCTAGGAAAACACACCTAAAACCCCATGAACTGCCTGCTGCACATGCATTCATTTAACCAAGAATCCAATGAGAAGGATATTTCTAGAAAGGTCTCCACCTAGACATACAAATGGCTTAGAAATTTCAATGTTAAACAACCTTTATGCTCAGAAAGTTCTTGTTTGTATTTAATTCAAATCCTAAGGGCAATAACTCAACTTCTTTAGCATGTGATCATATGTCCTATCCTCAAAGCCATTTCATTATGAGGGTGGGGGAATGAAAGAAAATGTAGGACGGAAGGAAGAAATGTAACTCTTTTCTATTATGCTTCTAACATTCATTGAAAGCTTGCTAAGCACCAGGTACTATGCTAAATGCATTGCATGTGTTACCTCATTTAATTTTAGCAATGACCCTATGAGGTAGAGAATAGTATCACTACTCACATTTTATCAATGGGAAAACAGATTAAGAGAGGTCAGAAACTTCCCCAAGTGAGCAAATAGAGTCAGTGTAGTATGCCAAATTCGAAGATGCCCCTAGAATTCTTGTCCCCTGGTCTACTCACTCTGTTTAATTCTCCTCTTGAATGTAAGTGGGACCTGTGAATATTGAGAGATATCACTACCCTGATTAGGTCAGGAATCAACTGACTGTGAGTTAATCAAAACAGAGAGGACCCCAGGTGGGCTCGACCTAATCAAGTGATCTCTAGAAGAGGAACTGGGCCCATCCTGAAGAGAGAGAGATACCTGCTGGCTTTAAAGAAGTAAACTGCCATGTGATGAGAGGCCTATCTGTCCAGGACCTGAGGATGTCCTCTAGGAGGTGACAGCAACCCCTAGCTGAATGGGACCATTTCAACTACTTCAAGGAACCAAACTGTGCCATCTTGAATGAGCCTGGAAAAGCTCTGAGCTTCTGGATAAGAATGCAGTCCTGCCAACACCTGTAAAACGCTGAGTAGAGAATCCAGCTGAGCCATGCCTACACTTCTGACTGTGAAATAATAAGTGTGTTATTTTAAGCTGCTAAGTGTGTGGTAATTTGCTATGCAGCAACAGAAAACCAGTATAGTCAGGATTCAAAGTCAGGCTCTATTTAACTCTGGAGTGCATGCTTTTTTTTTTTTTTTTTTTTTTGACAAAGTCTCACTCTGTCCCCAGGCTGGAGTGCAGTGGTGCAATATCACTCATTGCAACCTCCGCCCCCTGGGTTCAAGTGATTCTCCTGCCTCAGCCTCCTGAGTAGCTGGGACTACAGGTGCCCACCGCCACACCCGGCTAAATTTTTGTATTTTTAGTAGAGATGGGGTTTTGCTTCGTTGGCAGGGCTGGTCTCAAACTCCTGGCCTCAAGTGATCTGCCTGCCTCGGCCTCCCCAAGTGCTGGGATTACAGGCATGAGTCCGGCTAAGTGCATGCTCTTAACCACTACAGTAGATTCTGCAGCAGTTTCATGAATTCCCAAACATTTTCAATGTTTCAAAGAGTATAGATATTAATGTAAATCTCTATGTAATAGTAATGGTTATGATCTTTTCCTCTTCTAGTGCAGTTTTCAAGTTTTAGAAATGTTTTTTTGTTTTTACCACATTCTAGTATAGAAACACACTTATTGATATGTTACATTTGAGATGGAAGGAGGGGAGAATACACAATCAATAGAAAACTGCTGAAGTACAATGTGATAATAGGTACATTGTGGAAAATAAGTAGGATGGAAACGTAAGATTTCATTTACCAAAAACACCTTATTAGAATAGACGTGGCTTTTGCAAGAACTCCAGGGTATGCTACTTACAAATACTTTTCTTCTGACTATTGCGTGAACTACAAAGTCTGTCATGTGATGCTTCCAAGGAGATGACAACTCATTCCCTCTTTTAACAGGGCTCAACGAAAAATGTAGTGAATATGAGAAGCCAGTGAATTCTCTGCTGCAGTGAAATAAACTTAAAGAGAATTCCAAAATTCAAACACTGTGGTTGCTTTTTAGAGAGTGTCAGTGTAGAACTAATGGTTCATATTCCCCCTTCACACACAAACTACACACGGAGGTGAACTGATGAATAATAATAGCTAACACTTAGCCTATGCCAAGGGTTGACCATGGATTATGCCCTTAGGCCTCATGCTTACCTTATGCAGTAGGTATGATTATCACCATCACTCCTATTTTATAAACAAAGAAACTGGGACTTAAAGAGGTTGAGTAAGTTTCCCAATATTCCACAGCCAGAAAGTGGCATTTCAACTCAGAAGTGGACACCAGAGCTCATTCACAGTCACTCAGCTATATGACCAAAACTTCTGTTGCTTTCCAACTAGATGTTTCTTCCATCCTTCACAGTATCTAGGAATGCTCAATAAATGTTTGCTGATAATGATAAGGAATGAGAGACCGGAACCTGAGGGAGTAGATAAGGCTTCCAAGCCATTCATCATTGTGAGAAGATGGGAGACGTGGAGAGGGCAGAAGTTGACAGAGGATAAGGAGGCAGGCTGAAGGCCGCCCCCACTTACGTGGATGTCAGTCTAAAGGAAGTGAACAGGATCGTACTTAGAACTCCAAATATATGTTGACTAACCAGGCATAAGCAGATTTAATTCTGGCCCTAAAATCATTTAAAAATAATAATAAAACCCAGTTTTCCAGAGTGTATTTCTCTCTTTTGGAAAAGTTTCTGCTCCACATCTGGAAGTGATTTTCTAACAACACTAATTCCAATGAGTCATCTATGATATTAAGCAATGATTCCATAGGGTGAACCCTGATCATATTTTTCCATTGACTGGCAGCCACCGAGGTCAATGAAAGGCAAAGGCCAACCCAGACACGGAGAACCTCACCCTCCACAGCTCCATCTTGTATTATGAAGGACATGGGTTTTAAGAAGTACAGGAATGCAGTCTATCTCCCAGCACTAATGCAAGGCATCTTCTAATATGCTCCGTTTCTTTTCACTGATTATATGCAGAAGATGGATCCAAAAGCTGCTTGAGGGGAAAGCAACCATAAATTAAGCTGGCAGAAGAAACATTATGAGGCCATGTGTAACCATGGGGCAGTTAGAAAAGCAGGGAGTGGGCTCTCTGGACAAAAGAACAGGACGGTCTATGGTACACAGAGTATAGCCAGAGCTCAGGAGCCTTAATGCTGCCAGCAAGAATTTCCCCAAGGAATATTCTAGAAAGCACTGCCAGTCTAGCCCTTGCCCTTTCATCCTAATATAGTGGCTCCAACCATCAACTTTAAACTAATATCATATTGGTTTCCTAATATTTAAGACCTCTAGTACTGATGTTTAGAAGTGTAACTCAAGTTCATTTCCTGGTGTCTTCTGACACTTGGATTTCTTTCAAGTTACAAAGAAGGAATGAGTCATGTTCTCTTAGAGACTGAGGAGCCACTTACAGAGGCTATTTTAAATTTTTCGAGTGACAAGGGTATTATTTAGTTCCCAGAAACAATAATTGACTAAATGCCTTCTTCAGGTCTGAAGGAGTTAATGCAACTTCCCAGAGGGAGCCTTCTCTCCCAGGTGTAATCTGATTTTAAATGGCAGAGGAGTGTCAGTGTGTTACAAAAACTGAAATCCCACCTCACAAAACCCTGTCTTAAAAAAGATATAAATTAGTGGGTGGTCATTTGCATTACAAAAGGATGCTTTGACTTTCCAAAGGATTCCAATAAAGTTCATTCAAAAATCAGATTCCCATGGTATATGTGAAATGACGTGATTTGCCCAAATTTGATTTACATATGGGCCACATTGAGGAAACACAGCTGCACCAAAGCCTGAATTTGGTTAGCAGGTACCTCTTCACCATGATTTTGGTGGTTCACATACTCATTTCATCAGCACCTTGCCTCCAGGGTCACACAGTGAGGAGCAGACCTTAACATTTCTTTTCTTTTCTGAGACAGAGTCGAGCTCTGTTGCGCAGGCTGGAGTGCAGTGGCTCACTGCAACCTCCACCTCCCAGGTTCAAGCATTTCTCCTGCCTCCGCCACCCAAGTAGCTGGGATTACAGGTGTGCACCACCATGCCCGGCTAATTTTTTTGTATTTTTAGTAGAGATGGGGTTTCGCCATGTTGGCCAGGCTGGTCTTGAACCCCTGACCTCAAGTGATCTGCCCATCTTGGCCTCCAAAAGTGCTGGGATTACACACATGAGCCACCGCGCGTGGCTGACCTTAACATTTCTGACTCAGAATCCCCCACTCCAACAATAAAATTGCTTTGCTTTTACCTGACACCTTTCATCCAAAGCCTTCAAAGTGTTCAATTCTCATTTGCTATAAGTCTTCATAATTATGCTGAACAAGTCAGCAAGAGAGCTGAGAATGTAAGCTTCCAAACTACCAGAGATGGGACAAAAGATTTTTAAAAAAAATATTAGGACTACTGACAGGCAGAAAAATTAAAGGTCCACGGAAATGCAAAAGAAATACACTTAGGATATTTTTTGACAAAAAAAAATTTCATAGATCTTACTTTTTTTAATAGACTATTTTTCAGAGCAGTTTTAGGTTCCCAGCAAAATTAAGTAGAAATTAGAAAGTTCAGTTCCCACGGGCTCCCTGCCCCAACACAGGCTCAGCCTCCCCCACTATCAACATCAGGCAACAGATTGGTACATTTGTTACAATCGATGACCCTGCATTGACACATCATAACACACAAAGTCCATAGGATACATTAGGGCTCACCCTAGGTGCTGTACATTCTATGGGTTTTGTTTGACAAATATATAAGGGCATGTATCCACCATTGCAGTAGTATATGGAGTAGTTTCACTGCCTTAAAAATCCTCTCTGCTTCACTTATTCATCCCTTTATTCTCCCTACTTTTTCAGTTACAAAGAGGAAATATCCAAATCCCAGTTTAAATACAATAAACCATTTCTTTAAGAGAAGGGGGTCTCGCTATGTTGCCCAGGCTTGACTTAAACTCCTGGGCTCAAGGAATCCTCTCGCCTTGGTCTCCCTGGAGTAGCTGAGACTACAGGCACAGAACACCAAACATAACAAATCATTTTTATATATCTTGTAAGAAAAAGAGACATATAGTGGAGAGAAGACAGAAGAACAGAAGGAAGAAAGAAATGAACTGAAGGACGTGTGTGCTGACAGAAAAAAGAGGCACACAGTACAGAGGGAAAGAGCCCCTGCCTACCAAGATGCGCATCATAATCTAATTGTTTTAAATGTCAGAGGCAAGACCTTCCATTTCAAAGCTCATAATTCATAAGTAATTCTCCCATACATTTGTTTTTAAATCCACGAAAGGTATAGATTATTTTAAATAAAAGAACAAAGATTCAGTATGTTCAAAATCAGAAAAATCATGACGAGAAATCCTTGCAATTTCAATGCAAATTAATTAGCTTTACTTGAAACTTAAGTCCCTCTAGTGATTCATCTTCTTAATGGCAGCAAAAGAGAACTCCAGTATCAACAACCTGAGACACATTTCACATGCAACATGGCAGCTATCTTAATTTACAGTTCAGAAAATTCAGAGTAGGCAGTTATGCCTCCCCAAAATTATAAAGATAATATGAAATATATAGATATATGTGGATGTACAGGCAAATATCTAGTGTGAGAGAATATATATACATATATTCTTCAACACTTCGCTTTAAAGAAAACACATTAAGTTTAGGGAATAACTAGATAGGAATGAAAAGCAAGTGGGAATTAAAGTATCTAATCTCTAGCCCGTCCTAATTTTAATGATCTAGCAGGTAGAGAATCTGAGATATGCAAAGCACTAGGCAAGGAGCTGCAGGATTATAGGAAAAATTATCTTAATAATAATAATAGCTAATTATAGAGACCATATGTTGTGTGTGCACATGCATGTGTGTCACATAAATCTAGAAATCCTGAAAGTATGGTTCTTATCTTGAACGCTACATTTTCTGTTTATAAAAATAATAATGTTCAGAGTAAAATAAATGAACAAATGTTTTTAAAGCAAAAATAAAATTTCCTCATAACATATTCCCACCATCCAAGATAGGCACTCATTCATTCATTTATTCATTCATTCATTCATTCATTTATTGAGATGGAGTCTCACTCTGTCGGCCAGACTGGAGTACAGTGGCGCAATCTCGGCTCACTGCAAGCTCTACCTCCTGGGTTCACACCATTCTCCTGCCTCAGCCTCCCGAGTAGCTGGGACTACAGGCGCCCGCCACCATGCCTGGCTAATTTTTTGTAATTTTTTAGTAGAGACGGGGTTTCACCGTGTTAGCCAGGATGGTCTCAATCTCCTGACCTCATGATCTGCCCGCCTCGGCCTCCCAAAGTGCTAGGATTACAGGCGTGAGTCACCGCACCCGGCCTTTTCTCTTTTTTTGAGACAGGGTCGCACTCTGTCACCCATGCTGGAGTGCAGTGGCACGATCATAGCTCACTGTAACCCCAAACTCCTGGGTTTAAGCAATCCTCTTGCCTCAGACTCACAAGTAGCTAGGACTACAGGCACGCACCACCATGCCCAGCTAATTTTATTATTGTTATTATTTTAAGAGACAGGGGTCTGGCTATGTTGCCCAGCCTGGTCTCGAACTCCTGGGCTCACATGATCCTCCTACCTTAGCCTCCTGAGTCACTAGGATTACAGGTGTGAGCCAGTGTGCCCATCCAGCACTCTTAATATTATACACACATATATATATTATATATACACATATGTTATCAACATACAACATCCTTTGGGAATGTTGTTTTGAATATAACAATAATACTAATAGCTACATTTATTTAGTGCTTCTGTATGTGCTGGGCATTGTTCTTCATGCTTCAATGTCTTATTTTACTCATACCTTACAACAACAACCCTCTGAGGTCAGGACTATCATTATCTACATTTTACAGATGAAGAAAATGAGGCACAGAGCGATTAGGTAAGTACATTCACATATATCATATATGTATTACTTTACAAAAATAGGATCACACTTTGCATGCCATTTCATAATGTAAATTTTTTACCACTGTCAATAATAAATATAGATGTCAGCCGGGTGTGGTGGCTCACGTCTGTAATCCCAGCACTTTGGGAGGCTGAGGTGGGCAGATCATTTGAGGTCAGGAGTTCGAGACCAGCCTGGCCAACATGGCAAAATCCCATCTCTACTAAAAATACAAAAATTAACTGGGCATGGTAGTGCACTCCCAGCTACTAGGGAGGCTGAGGCAGGAGAACTGCTTGAACTCAGTGGGGGAAGGGTGCAGTGAGCAAAGATCGTGCAGCTGCACTCCCGCCTGGGCAACAGAGTGAGTGTGAGAGAGGAGGTGAGAGAAAGAAAGAAGAAGGAAAGAAAAAAGAGAAGAGAAGAGAAGAGAAGAGGCTGGGCGCAGTGGCTCACGCCTGTAATCCCAGCACTTTGGGAGGCCGAGGCAGGTGGATCACGAGGTCAGAAGATCAAGACTATCCTGGCTAACATGGTGAAACCCCATCTCTACTAAAAATACAAAACAAAATTAGCCGGGTGTGGTGGCGGGCGCCTGTAGTCCCAGCTACTCGGGAGGCTGAGGCAGGAGAATGGCATGAACCCGGGAGGCGGAACTTGCAGTGAGCTGAGATAGCCCCACTGCACTCCAGCCTGGGGGACAGAGCGAGACTCCATCTCAAAAAAAAAAAGAAAGAAAGAAAAAAGTCATTTTAAGGACTGCACAGTTTTCTGGTGTAAGAATGTATATATACATAGTTGCCCAAATCCTTACTTTTGAACATTTAGGTGAACTTTTTTAGGTGTTTTTGCTATTATAAACATCTTTGCAAGGCCCATTGATGTTCATGTTATTCTTCCAATGTTTACCAATGAGCAAAAGAGATCCCCCAAAAGTCAAACAGTCTGCCCAAGGTAACACAGATTGTCAGAAGAATTGCGGGGCCCTCTGGCACTGACTACTAAGCAATAGCTTTCTAGTCTCCTACCAGCCCCTTAAGGTATTTACATTCTAATACAATAGAGAAGCTATCAACAACTATTGTTAGGAGGCCTAATGAAATCAATCCTCTTTAAAATGAAAGTACTGACATCAATCCTGTCTAAAACCTAAGAACTAATGCACAGGCTGAAAAAATGCCTCCCCCCATCCTCATCCCTGGAACCTGCAAATGGTATATGGCCAAAGGGTCTTTACAGATGTGAAATAAATTGGCTGGGCATGGTGGTTCACGCCTATAATCCCAGCACTTTGGGAGGCTGAGGCAGGCAGATCACCTGAGGTCAGGAGTTCGAGACCCACCTGACCAACATGGAGAAACCCCGTCTCTACTAAAAATACAAAATTAGCCAGGCGTGATGGTGCATGCCTGTAATCCCAGCTACTCGGGAGGCTGAGGCAGAAGAATCGCTTGAACTCGAGAGGTGGTGGTTGCAGTGAGCTGAGATTATGCCATTGCACTTCAGCCTGGGCAACAAGAGCGAAACTCCATCTCAAAAAAAACAAAACAAAATGAAATAAATTAAGGATCTTGAGATGATGAGCACATCCTGGATTATTGGGGTGGACCCTAAATGCCATAACAAGTATCTCGACAAGAAAGAGGCTGCGGGAGATCTGAAACAGACCAAAGAGGAGGCAATGTGACCACAGAGGCAGAGATTGGAGTGATGCAACCACAAGCCAAGGAATGCTTATAGCTACCAGAGCTGAAAGAGGCAATAAATGATCCTTTCCTAAAATCTCCTGAAGGAGCGAGGCCTAATGATACTTATTTCAGACGTCTGGCCTCTAGATCTGTTAGAGAACAAACTTGTTTTAGGCCACCCAATTTATGGTAATTTGTTACAGCAGCCACAGCAAGCCAGTGCAACTAGTAAGAGGCTGTAAGGCTGCAGAAGGAGCAATTAGCTCCAAATATGGTGGCCATGGAGAAGATGGCCATTTGACCTAAGCCCCGAAGGACAGATAGGACTTCCTTTAGCAGGGAAGGGGTTATAAGGGCATCCCTGGATGAGGAGTCAGCATGCACAAAGGTATGTAGGTGAGAAACTATAGAATGTGTTTGAAAAAGTGTGATGGTTCAATGTGGCCAGACTACGGGGCAAAGGAAGGGATGTGGTGGGAGAAGAAACTTCAAAGGTGGGATGGGCCTTACTGGTGGACATGAAGGGCCATGAAGGCCCCTCTAGGAAATGTGGGTGTTTATGGCAACGTGAAGCCAGTGCAGACAGAGTTGGCATTTTTATGGTTTTGGGTATTTTGTTAATCTCCCCCACCCTCCCAAGAGGTAGCAGAATGGCACAGTTTCTAGATTTTCAAGACAATAACTTTTTGCTTACCATCAAGGTGGTCAACTCTGACTTGTTTCAGCCCTCAGGGATGTGTGGACAAAACTCTAGCCAACTTATTCGTATTAGTCTATTTTCATACTCCTAATAAAGAACTGTCCGAGACTGGGTAATTTATAAAGGAAAGAGGTTTAATTGACTCACAGTTCAGCATTGATGGGGAGGCCCCAGGAAACTTACAATCATGGTAGAAGGCAAAGGAGAAGCAGGCACCCTCTTCACAGGGTGGCAGGATGGAGTGAGTGCAGGCAGGGCAAAGGTCAGACGTTTATAAAACCATCAGATACACGTGAGACTCATTCACTATCACCAGAACAGCACATGGGAAACTGCCCCCATGGTCCAATTACCTCCACTTGTTCCCACCATTGACGTGGGGATTATGGGGATTACAATTCAAGATGAGATTTTTGGCTTGGGACACAGCCAAACCATATCATTATTTCTCCAGGGAGGGGGCAAGAAACATGAAGGTGGGGTAGGCCTACTCAACAGCACCTGGTAACAACTGGAAGGATGCTGCTGCTCCCCCACGAGGCCCACTCCAGGTGCTCTGAAGTGTGCCTGGCCTCTGCCAAATGATAACCCCAATGAAGCAAAATCATGATTAAACTGAGCTGCAAGAACTTTATTTGACTCTCATGCAAAAGGTTTCACTTTTGAAAGATCTACTAAGGGCCGGGCGCGGTGGCTCAAGCCTGTAATCCCAGCACTTTGGGAGGCCGAGATGGGCGGATCACGAGGTCAGGAGATCGAGACCATCCTGGCTAACACGGTGAAACCCCGTCTCTACTAAGAAATACAAAAAATAGCCGGGCGAGGTGGCGGGCGCCTGTAGTCCCAGCTACTCGGGAGGCTGAGGCCGGAGAATGGCGTGAACCCGGGAGGCGGAGCTTGCAGTGAGCTGAGATCCGGCCACTGCACTCCAGCCTGGGCTACAGAGCGAGACTCCGTCTCAAAAAAAAAAAAAAAAAAAAAAGAAAGATCTACTAAGTCAAAGGCCACTCTTTCCCAATTAAACCCAGCAGAAAAAAGCAGTGACATAAACTGGGCTCTGGGGTTATAATTACATAATTTCATAAACTTTTCATTTTTCTTTTAAATTTGAGACAAGGTCTCGCTCTGTCACCCAGGCTGGAGTACAATGGTGTACTCATAGTTCACCATAGCCTTGAAGTGGGTTCAAGTGATCCTCCTGCTTCAGCCTCCCGAGTAGCTGGAACCACAGGCGTGTGCCACCACACCTAGCTAACTCTTCATTCTGATTCCGTAATTCCAGATAGAACCTCCCCTTCTTTCAGATGGAACTAAATCCAAAGCCAGGACATTTTAGGGGACAACCTTGCCAGATGTGTAGCTCCACAACATTCCCTTGGCACCCAGGCCATTGGATTTCCAGAAAAGGCATCCAGCCATCACTAGCTCAGGCCTTTGGAATTTTCCATCCTTGGCTAAAGAAAAGGTTTAAAAAAAAATAAACACAGTGATGGCTCTGTGCCACAAAGCACACTTTTTAGCCAAACAGAGGAGAGAAAGAAGAGGTGAGAAAAAGATGAGAAGGGGAGAGAAGGAGTGTGGCCACAGTCAAAGAACAGTTCCCTGGGCATGGTAGAAGGGAGAAGCCAAGGGGCTGGATCAGGCAGCCAGATCCACAGAAGAGTTTCCTGGTAGGTGGCGGTGCAGAGGCGAACACCAGGAGCAGCAGTTGAGGAAAATCAGAATGAGGGGAAAGCAGCTAGAGAATAGTAGAAGGTGGAAAGGGAAAGACAGTAGCTTGCAAGAAAGAAAATGTAGTCAGTAAGAGGAAGCCAGTCCTAGTGGGGGCCGCTCTCATAGAAAGTCACAAGGGCTCAGAGTGGCAGCCTCTATGGCCACCATTCCTGTCAAGCAGGGTTTGCTGCCTTGAGAAACATGGGTCTGGCAGAGGCATGAGCTGTTGCTCCCCTTCTACCCTGGTAGAGGCTAGGATGGAAGAAAGGAGGGCAGGCAGACCTAGCACCTGAGTCCCTCTACCCTGGGCTCCCAACAGAAATCTGGCTGGGTATCTGATGGTCATGTGTCTCTGATCTCCATTGAAGTTGGAGAATGATGTTCCCTATGTTCCAACTATCCACCATGGCCTTGGACCTTTTACTCAGAGTTAGCAACTGCTAGATTATACCCGAGTTGACAGTGTATGTCTCCAGCCCTGAATAAATATTTCCCTTAATGGGGACAGAGCAGGCATCAGGCTGGGACTTGCGATTTCTTCACCATCTGAATCTAAAATATCGGCTGCACTCATTAAAATATTTGTTAAATATTTTTTTCAGAGGCCAGTCTTTGCTCTGTCCACCCGGGCTGGAGTGCCTTGGGATCTCAGCTCACTGCAAGCTCCGCCTCCCGGGTCCACTTGTTCTCCTGCCTCAGCCTCCGAGATGGCTAGGACTACAGGCGCCCGCCACCTCGCCCGGCCCCTAGTTTTTTGTATTTTTAGTAGAGGCAGGGGTTTCACCGTGTTAAGCCAGGATGGTCTCGATCTTCCACGGGCACCGTGATCCGCCGTCTCGGCCTCCCAAAGTGCTGGGATTACGGGCTTGAGCTACAGCGCCCGGCCATGCTCGTTAATATTTTAATCTCTGGTCTCTTGGTCTTTGTAATGGAAAAAAAATACCTTCCTTTTTGCCACCCAATCCTTCCAGTTTCCTGAGATTAGAAGCCTGGTCTTGCCTTCCACCATTCCCCCTACCTCCTTGTCCTAAGTAGGTTTGATCTGTTAAAAAGAAATCAGCGGAGCAGGGCATGGTGGCTCACGCTATAATCCCAGCATTTTGGGAGGCCAAGGCAGGTGGATTGTCTGAGCTCAGGAGTTCGTGACCAGCCTGGGCAACACAGTGAAACCCTGTCTCTACTAAAATACACGCACGGCGGCGTGCACCTATAGTCACAGCTACTCAGGAGGCTGAGGCAGGAGAATTGCTTGAATCCCGGAGGCAGTGGTTGCAGTGAGCCAAGATGGCGCCACTGCACTCCAGCCTGGGCGACAGAGTGAGACAGTGAGACTCCTTCTCAAAAAAAAAAAAAGAAAAAGAAAGAAATAAGCGGAAATAGATTCTCTGCTTCTCTTCAAGCAACAGTTCACAAGCATTTCCCTTGGGATTTGAGCATGCACTGAATGACGGTATCTGTCTTCTCCCTCAGTCAGGGGACCCATCTTCCACAGCTCAGCACAACTTTCTCTCTCTCTAGCTCACTCTCCAGCAACGCCCTCCTTTCTAGTTCCTTCTGCTGCATAACACAGCCCCAGAGGTTTCAGGGTTCCTAGGCGTCAACTCTGTCTTGAAGCTCGTTGACCTAACTTAGCACAGTACCCAGAGGCCTCAGTGAAGTTCAGCTGAGAGACAATAGAGAAAAGGAGAAACTCCAAAGCAGGAAGTAGTAAATCAGCAAAATAAAATAAGCCAGTTGAAGAGAATAAACCCACAATTTACAGAAAATGAACACCATTTTCTAAAAAAGACTTAAATAGTACTACAGTTAATATCCTTTCACATTTAATAAGTAGTAGATATTCATTGTAGATAAGTACATTCAAAAAATGGTATAACACAATCCCACTGAAAACATCTGAATATTTACCCTGAGATGGCTTATAAGGAGAATTGAAACTGTTTTCCTATTGGGGAGGAAAAAAAGAAAAAATAGAACATGAGAAAAGTGAAGATGGTGAATGTGTATTTTGTCTCTACAGATTTTCAAACAAAATCTGTGAGTTTCCCCAACCTTTTCTATAACGATTTTCAGTGCATTACAGCCAGGTCACTTAGCCAGAGACCTGAAAAAAGATAGGCTGGGCCTGGGAGAAATATGGCTGTGGCCAATTAGAACCAATGTAAAAATAGGAAATGCAATCCACATCTACGGTAGAGTGCTTCTTCAGGACAGCAAAGCTCTGTGCCATCAGACCCATCATGGACATCATACTGGCCAGTGTGAGGAGGGCTGATGCAAATGTGACCAGCCAGGAAACTTTCGTGGTATGTGTCTCTAAGATGGCAGTGACTAGATGTGGTAGAGAGGGGAAGTTTCCATTTTTCTTTTAATTGAAATCATTATGAAACCAGAAAGAACTCAGAGACATTTTCCAGTCCTTCCTTCTGCTTCTCCAATCATGCGTTTTAGAAAGCCATTTCTGGGAAGGGATTCTGTGATTACCTTGAAAATGCAGAAGGACCATGCCCAGTCTAACTTGACCTTGAGGCTGGGCAAAGCATCTCTTTACACAGGACATATGAGAGGCATCTTGGGACTTGTCGCCAAAGAGTTATTTTATGTGATGTGAAACCACTGCTTTCTCTTTTAAACACCTCCCCGCTGACCCCTTCGCCACACACATACGTCCACACACCCCCACACATCCCTACCTTTTTGCTCTTTTCTTTAACTGAAGGTGGAAAATTCCATAGGCCTGAGCTGGCTAAATGCCCACAAAATGTCTGGCCAGCTTGTATCCTAAAACACCTCAAGTCTGAAAGCAGTGCCCACCATAAGAACTCCAGGCTCAGGGAGTCCTGTGTGGGTAAAGACATTTAGTTATGAAGAATTTAAGAAAACATGCAAATTGAAATTGCAGACTGCAGACCTGTATTGCTTTCTTTCAGCCAAAATTCGCAAAAGGGATTGTGCTTCCTCATTTGAATTCTATCAAGACTTCTGCACCTGGCTGTTTGCCAGATCCCTGTTCCTCCTCCACCGTAATGTCAGGACCTGTGTTGGGAACCCATCTGACCCCAGGATTCCATCATTCCTCAAACTTGGGTGACATCTTGCATGATAGGCAGAGTAATGGTTCCTCAATGATGGTCCCATCTTAATCTGTGGAACTTACCTGGCAAAGAGGACTTTGCAGGCATGATTAAATTAAGGGTTTGGAGACGGGGCAATTATCCTAGATTACCAAGGTGGAACCAAGGTCCTTATAAGTCAAAGAGGGAGGCAAGAGAGTTGGTGTCAGAGAAGGAGATATAATGACAGAAGCAGTGTGAGACTGATAGGATGTGAGAAAGACTCGACCAGTCATTGTTGGTTTGAGGATGGAGGAAGGGGCCATGAGCCAAGGAATGTAGACATCCTCTAGAAGCTGGAAGAGACCAGGCAATGGATTCTCCCCTACAGCTTCTGGAGGAAGTGAGGCTTTTTGGACACCTTGGCTTTAGCTCAGTGAAACAATTTTGGCCTTCTGATCTCTAGAACTGGAATAAATCTGTGTTAAGATACTAAGTTTGTGGCAATTTGTTACAGTGGCAATAGGAAACTAACAGACCATAAAGCTAGTCCAGTCCTCAACGGGGCCACTTGCTGGACTGCATCATCCCAGGCACTTTGCCTCCTTTGAGTTCTCTAAGCAGAAACTCACCCCTCCAGGCCAAGTGCAGTGGCTCACGCCTATAATCCCAGCACTTTGGGAGGCCGAGGCAGGTGGAACACTTGAGGTCAGGAGTTCGGGACCAGCCTGACCAACATGGTAAAACCCCGTCTCTACTAAAAATACAAAAAATTAGCCAGGAGTGGTGGTGCACACCTGTAGTCCCAGCTACTCGGGAGGCTGAGGCAGGAGAAGCACTTGAACACGGGAGGCAGAGGTTTCAGTGAGCCGAGATTGCGCCACTGCACTCCAGCCTGGGAAGACTGTCTCCAGAAAAAAAAAAAAAAAAGAAAGAGAGAAACTCACCCCTTCAATCCACAGTTCCACTGTGCTGGGTTCAGTCATATGGTCCTGGTGAGGGTAAGGCATCCCTCCTCAGGAAGGCCAGCAACAAGACAAGAACTCACTCCTAGAGGAACTGAGCCATTAGCCAGAAAACTGAGGCAGGGGGTTAGCTATGGACAGGCTAGGGGAGCCCAGACAGAGATATAGTGAGTGAGACCATGACACAAGGGGGCAAGGAAGAAGACCCAAATCCAGTGACCGGAAATGGATTCTAAAGGCAGGGCAGAACCAGCAGCCTATGGACTTGAAGAACCTGGGCTCTGAGTATGAGACTCCCGGATGTCTCTGAGCCGGGGGCAGTACTGAGCAAAGGAAGCAGGGCAGGCAGGGAGAGGGAGCTGGGTTTGTTATTACAGAACTGAAGCGAGAAGCCTTATGGAATTTTCTTCTGGCTCTCCCGATGAGAATTCTGCCAGATCATTTGGAAGGGACAGACGGAGGCCAAGTTCCCTTGCAAGTGGTCATGTCGGTCACTAGGAGTAGAGGAGCAAGTCTCCCCAGGGTCAAGTTAGCAGGGAGGGCTTTCTTTGCTCCACAAGCTGTAGAGCATGCCATAAACACTCGGCTGGACACAACGAGAGCTACTGGCCCCTGTGAGCTTTCAAATAACGATTCAGTTCCATGTATGCACCGGTTGATTTAGAACCTTCTTGGACTTAAGTTCTTTCTTGGTGGGAAGGTAGGTACCTTGGAAGGTGGCATTCCCTCCTTCAGATCTCTAGGAAACTATTTAATGTACTGAAGCATTAGGAACGTGTTCACCTATGAAAGTAAACTGGCCATGCCAACAGCACTCTTCCATTCACACCATGAACACTGTGACAACAGGCCCTGCGAGGAATAAAGCTGGCAGTTTCTCAAGTGGGAAAACTAAACTATTAATATAAAAGGCATGGAGAGAAATATATATGTTGTTATTTTTGGACAGCACTCACCCCCTTGAAAAAAAAATCATAAAAACAGTTCCATGAAAATGATCCCAGGTACTTCTGCAGAGCCAGTGTTCTGGATATTTTTTTTCCATATAGTTATTCAAATAGCAAAGTAAGGAAGAATGGCCAATTGCAAACAGTTCTCAAAATCCTTAGGCTTACTTTGGCAAGGAGAAATCTATACTGATCTTGCCCACATTTCTCAATAACAACCCCATCCCTCTTTTTTTTTTTTTTTTTTTTTTTTTTTTTGCCCTCACCTCCTACTTTCCCACTAAGAAGACCTAAGCTTGTTTAGAAATAAACACTGTTTCCCAGTAGAGCGAGATCATCACCAAAACCACATAGAAAGAGCTTCCTCCACCTGATCGACTGTGGAATCTGGCATCCCTCTAGTGCTCCTTCACATGGTTACTCCAAAGGAATCAGGACACCTGGAGTTTATTACCTGCTCTGTCATTTCATTAATATAAATAACCCATGGCCTGCCTCACTGAAAACCATGCCTCTGTTTCCCCACTTACAAAGAGGGGTGATGACTATGTGATATGTGTTTAGTAGTGACCTGTAGACCTATGAGGTCACAGATAGATATAACAGCATTTTTAACTCTTCTTAAGATTTCGGCTATAAAAAATCTCAAGGTCTTGTCATCATTTAAAAAATGGGCTGGGCACGGTGGCTCATGCCTGTAATTCCAGCACCTTGGGAGGCCATGGTGGATGGATCACCTGAGGTCAGGAGTTCGAGACCAGCGTGGCCAACATGGTGAAACCCCGTCTCTACTAAAAATACAAAAATTAGCCGGGCACGGTGATGGGCTCCTGTAATCCCAGCTACTTGGGAGGCTGAAGCAGGAGGATCGCTTGAACGCAGGAGGTGGAGGTTGCAGTAAGCTGTGACTGCACCACTGTACTCCAGCCTGGGTGACAGAGCAAGACTCTGTCTCCAGGGGAAAAAAAAAAAAAAAAAAGAAGTCTTATACAAAAGAATTCCCCAGCCTTCTGACACACTTCACCGAAACACTTCAAATAAAGATGTTCTGTCTCAGAGACTTGGAAGAACACTTGACTTCTCAGTTAAATCTTACCCAGTAAAATATTTCCAGTCATTAGGGAAAGCAATGCGATGGGAAAGCTGAAGTATCAGAATATCTTCTAACATTTCTTAGCAGCTTGAAACATATACACAATCCAACAGAAGTCAAAAAAGGCAAAAGCACATAACTTCCCATGAACAATAAACTCAATAGGCAATAAAAGTGGAGAAGAATGGCAGGAAATCATTAATAGCAAATTTAGGCACGATTGTGCAAGGCTGTACACAGACAAAGGATGAACCACGTGGAGCTGGAGCAGTCGGCATGTTTTCCACTGTATTGACTCTGCTAGGAACCAGTGCGCAGTATTCTTTTTATTTTTTTGTAGAGATGGGGGTCTCACTCTGTTGCCCAGGCTGGTCTTGAACTCCTGGCCTCAAACAATCCTCCTACCTCAGTCTGCCAAAATGCTGGGATTTTAGGCACTAGCCATCATGCCCAGCCACACACTATCCTTAACAGAACTTATCCTGCTACCAAATTGAAATTGCCAGAATAGCCCAATATAAAGGCATAATTTCTCAAGAGAGCTTTAAGTTTTAAAGTTTCCTATTAAAAAGTATGTTTCTGAAATATAATTTTTTTGTTCTGTTTTTTTTCAGACAGTCTCACTCTGTCACCCAGGCTGGAGTGCAGTGGCATGATCTCAGCTCACTGCAACCTCTGCCTCCCAGGTTCAAGCGATTCTCATGCCTCAGCCTCCCAAGTAGCTGGGATTACAGGCGTGCACCACCATGCCCAGCTAATTTTTATATTTTTGGTAGAGACAGGGTTTCACCATGTTGGCCAGGCTGGTCTCAAACTCCTGACCTCAAGTGATCCACCCGCCTCGGCCTCCCAAAGTGCTGGGATTACAGGTGTGAGCCAAAGCGCTCAGCCCCAAAATAGAATTTTAAAAATGTATTTGAATTTCAATATTCACTTTACTATTAAATGTGAGGATTAAGAGTGAAACTGATATCAATAAAGGTTTTTGGGTTTTTGGGTTTTTTTGTTTGTTTTGTTTTGTTTTGTTTTGAGACAGCGTCTCAGTCTGCCACCCAAGTTGGAGTACAGTGGCACAATCAAGGCTCACTACAGCCTCGAACTCCTGGGCTGAAGGAATCCTCCCACTTCAGTCTCTCAGGTAGCTGGACTACATGCATGTGCCACCATGCCTGGCTCATTTTTGTTTTAATTCTGTAAAGGTGGGGGTCTCCCTGTATTTCCCAGGCTGGCCTGGAACTCCCAGGCTCAAGCAATCCTCCCAGCTCAGCCTCCCAAAGGGCTGGGATTACAGGTGTAAGCTAACGTGCCTGGCGTCAGTGAAGGTTTGAAAGGGAAAGGTAGGCATATCCAAGCTCTGTTTTTCCACACAGATCTCAATTCTCTTCTATTCACCCCTTTGCATAAATCACACTGAACAGGCTGGCATAAAGGTAAGTGCTTCTGCCAAAGGCCACAGGTACAGTTTCCCTAGTCTGGAGAGCCTTCTGGCCCAGGCACAGGACAGAGCGCTTCTCCCCACTTGAGGACCAGCCTTCCCACTCACTCATTAAACTGGTGTGAAGGTGGAAAATGCCAAAAACCCAGAACCCTTGCTCCCATCCACTACGCTTTTCGGTATGACTAAGTCAGACTGGAACGGGTATTGGCAAGAACCTCCTGCAGAGGGGTCTGCCAGCTTGTTCTTCCACGAAGGGTATGATTCTTGGCTCAGCCATGTGGCTCACCCCTTTGGGGCATCATCTGGAGCAAGAAATTAAAGCAAGGGTATCTGCTTCCTCTCTTCCAGTTAACTTTTCTGTCTGCTGACTTGTAATACATACACAAAAGACGTCTCTTGCCCACCATAAAGCCTGGGGATGATAATGCGAGCCAGCAGTCACCAGTACTTAACAATTGCCAAACCCCGCTCGAAGTGCTTTCAATATTATACATTAATACTATAATAACTCATTCAAGGCTGGGCATGGTATCTCACGCCTGTAATCCCAGCACTTTGGGAGTCCGAGGCAAGCAGATCATTTGAGGTCAGGAGTTCGAGACCAACCTGATCAACATGGTGAAACCCTGTCTCTATACTAAAAACACAAAAATTAGCCGGACAGTGGTGGTGCACACCTGTAGTCCCAGCTACTAGGGAGGTTGAGGTAGAAGGATCGCTTTGAACCCAGAAGGCGGAGGTTACAGTGAACCAAGTTTGTGTCCCTGCACTCCAGCCTGGGTGACAGAGAGAGACCCTGTTTCAAAAAACAAAACAAAACAAACAAACAAAAATAACTCATTCAAGCCTTTCAACAAGCTCCTGAGGGGGTTACCACTGCCCAGGAAGGTTAAATAATTGGCCCAAGGTCATCTGCGGCTGAACTATGAACCTGGGCAGCATGCTTCCGGAGCCTACTCTCTTAACCACTGCTCTGAAGCACAAGCTTACAGGCAATGGCAGCTAACTGAGGCTGTCTCTTTGCTCCATTCAAGCTACTGCTCTGGGAGCGTCCAGGGTGGGGTCCTGCAAGGAATCAAAAAGGCATCTGGCTGTAGGCTGATATAAATGGCAGGCTAATGTTACCCACCAACTCCTCTGCATGTCTGATAAAAATTAAACCAAGAGGTGTAAATCTCAAAGAGAAACGTATTCTAAGTACCCTTAGGATTTACAGAAAAGAAGAAATGGCTCGCGCTATACCCTCATGTAGTTTTGGCCTCCCCTTCCATGACAAACAAATTCTTTAAAAAGACTAATAAACTTTCAACATGCCTTGCTGACAGTTCTACAGCTCAAGAGAAAGCACAATCAGGTGAATTACTCCTCTGAACTGAACAGCAAGGGTGGTTCTTGAAGTGGAGCATGGGAAAGTAGCAACCACTGCTTGCAATCCACAGAGGTCAAGTAAGAGAATGCCAAGATGAGTTAGTTACACAGGCACACTATATAGGAATTTCTCAGCCTGTTAGACATTACCATTTGCTCTCCACTTTCCATAAAAAGCCGGGGAAGCGGAGCAGGGTCTGTGGTCAAATAAATGTGGGAAATGCCACAGACAATGTTCATTAGTAAAGGCCTATTTAACCTTGTCAAACCCAAAAAGGACAAAAGTCTTGAAAAATGTTAAGGATCTCAAGAGAGAGCACTGGGGGTTGGGGTGGGGGTCGGAGATGGGGTGAAGACTGGGAAACCACTGACCACTGGCCTCCTATCTGGCTTCTATCTCCTCTAGGTTATTTGCATACCTCTAGTCTCCCTTAAAAGCAGGAACTATCCTATTAACTTCTTCCTGAGCACCTGAGCAGGAAGTCAACCCCTCATTGACCCCCTCCTCCTCTAGGGCAACTGCTGCTCAGACCCACCCCAGAGTGCGATCTGCCCAAGGAGTGAACTCACTTCCCATCCCCATTCTAACTGGAAGTCTGGGGCTGGCCTCCAGATCATTTCTCCACACCCTGCCTCCCACTTCCCTAATCACCCCCAAAGGTGCAAACCTCTTCAATCAGCTAATCTCACCTACAATCTCATCTCCGTCCACTCAGCCCTGGCCTTTTCCTGGCTCTTCCTCTCCTTCCTGAACCCACTTGGAACACTTCCCACCTCTGCCCTCAAGAACCCTAGTCCGTTGCCAAAAGACAACCTTATATGCTCAGCCACCGTCTTGCTTAACTGTAACCTGGCTTTGCCCTGACAACCCTCTCAAATAGAAGTTGCTCATTTTCTTTTCCCTTCCCCTATCAACAAACTTGCTTTTCCTTCAGTTCACCCAAGCTGAGAAACCTCAAAATTATCTTGACTCCACCTCCGCTCTTCCTGTTTCTTCCTCCCCCTTCTCCTTCCCTTTTAAGAATCACCAAATCCTGTTGATTTTCTCAGCACAGTATTTCTTATGTCTTCTCCCTTATCTCCATTGTAATTGCCTCAGTTAAAAGCCTTTGTTCGCCTGGCACAGTGGCTCAGGCCTATAATCCGGGCACTTTGGGAGGCCGAGGTGGGTGGATCACCTGAGGGCAGGAGTTCGAGACCAGCCTGGCCAACATGGTAAAACCCTGCCTCTACTAAAAATACAAAAATTATCTGGGACGTGGTGGCACGCACCTGTAATCCCAGCTACTTGGGAGGCTGAGGCAGGAGAATCACTTGAACCCAGGAGGCAGAGGTTGCAGTGAGCCAAGATCGTGCCATTGCAAACCAGCCTGGGGACAAGAGTGAAACTCCATCTCAAAAAAAAAAAAGCCTTTGTTATCTCTCTCCAGAACTATATTAACTGTATTTTAAGTCATTTCCTGGCCTCCAGGCTCTTCTCCCAACAATGAGTCTATCGTACCCAAGGTTGGCAGTGTATTTTCACAAAACACCTAAGAATCTACTGCACTCCAGGCACTGTGTGAGGGGCTAGGCTGGGAATAAAAATGCATACACAGCCCCTGGCTTCTTGGCTCACACCCAGAATTGATACAAAACATTGCCCCCTCCCCAACTATATTCAGTGGCAGATCCTTCTGGAATACTGTTTAGTTTTTTTTCACCAGATCTCTTTTTTTAACCTTCATGAATCACTTATACATTAGAAACTTTCCATATGTTACCTTCGTTATTCCCAAGAACTCCACAAGGGAAGTACTACTATTTATCCCCATTTCACAGATAAGGAAAATGAGACCAGGTTACTTGCCTCTGTTCACAATTCAGGCAGGTGACAGATGTTGGATTCAAGACCAGATCTGATCCTCTAGCTTATGCTCTGTCTCTCACATCTTAAAGTAGGACACAGAAAACTTGGAAAAGAGCCCAAACAGGATGACCATGATATGCAGAATCTTGAAAGCAAGTCATGAGGGGAACAAAGGAAAGAAATGAAGCCTCTTTGGCCTTGTGAAGAGTGAATTTAAAAATGACATGGTGGCTGTCTCTAAATATTTGAGAGGTTGTTATGCGAAAGAGGAAGGAAGCAATCATGTGTGGCTCCAACAGCAGAGCTAGGTCTAGCCCATGGTGAAATTTACACAGTAAATTTCGACCCAAGAACCTTTTCTAACATAGCCCTCTAACAGGCAGGGGTGTTTAAGGAGAAGCTACATAATCATTTGTCAGGGGTGGGTGGAAAGGACATTCCTGCCTTGAGTGGACAAATGGTCTAGATGAGTGTTTCTGGGCACATAAGAATTACCTGGGGTCATTTAAAAGAATACAGATGCAGGCCCCACCCCAGACGTAGCAAAACAGAATCTTGGGGGATGGAGACTGTATTGCAAGAATCACATATGAGGAAGTAAGTCTGTAAGAAGATTCATTCAAGCCTCAATAGAAGAACTATGAAAGGCCAATCAACATGAAAAACTGTTCAACTTTAAGGGTAATCAAAGAAATGCAAATTAGAACAGTGATGTACCATTTATTTCCTATCAAACTGCAAAAAAATTTTAAAATACTACTAACAAGCGTTGGCATGGGAGAGAGAAAATGAACACCCTCACACTCTCCTGGTAAAAAAATAAACTGAAGCTACTTTCTGTAGAGCAATTTAACAGTACATAAGAGGAATTTTTAATACTAAAAATGTATACAGTGTAATCTTTGAGCAAGCAAGTCCACCGCTAGAATTTATCCTAAGGGAACAATCTGGCAATTTTGAAAATGCCTTCTCAAAGACATTCACTCAGGTACTGATGGTAATGCTCTATATCTGCACTGTCCAATATAGTAGCCACTAGCCACATGTGGCTATTGAGCACTTGAACTGTGGCAAGTGAAATTTGGAAACTGATTATTATTATTATTTTTTTTTGAGTCGGAGTCTTGCTCTGTCGCCTAGGCTGGAGTGCAGTGATGGGATCTCAGATCACTGCAACCTCTACCTCCTGGGTTCAAGCAATTCTCCTGCCTCAGCCTCCTGAATAGCTGGGACTACAGGCACGCACCATGACACTTGGCTAATTTTTGTATTTTTTTTACGTAGAGACGGGGTTGTGTCATGTTGGCCAGGCTGGTCTCGAACTCCTGTCCTCAGGTGATATGCCTGCCTAAGCCTCCCAAAGTACAGAGATTATAGGCGTGAGCCACCACACCTGGGTATGATTACTTTTAATTAATTTAAATTTAAAAGTAAAGAAAGACATATAGCTATTTACCTTTATAGTTCATGTTTATAACAGCACAAAATTAGAAAAATTATCAAAATATCAAACAATAAATGATAATTACCTGTGATACACCCATAATTAAAATTTAGGCAGTCATTAAATATGATTATATAGATTTGTATTTATTGACGTCAAAAAATGTTAATAAAATACTGATAAATGAAAAAAAAATTATTTAAAGGTTGTGCGGCCAAGGGAAGTGGCTCATGCCTGTAATCCCAGCACTTTGAAAGGCCGAGGTGGGTGGATCACGAGCTCAAGAGATAGAGACCATCCTGGCTATCACGGTGAAACCCCGTCTCTACTAAAAATACAAAAAAATTAGCCGGGTGAGGTGGCGGGCGCCTGTAGTCCCAGCTACTCGGGAGGCTGAGGCAGGAGAATGGCGTGAACCCGAGAGGTGGAGTTTGCAGTGAGCGGAGATCACCACTGCACTCCAGTCTGGGCAACAGAGGGAGCCTCCGTCTAAAAAAAAAAAAAAAAGCAATGAAAGCTTAAATAACAAAGGTTCACTGACGATTAGAATAGAAAAAGACTCAATCCAGAGAATTTTTTAACATGTTAGTCTTAGAAAACAAATTTTCCTACTTGGTACTTAAACAAGGGTTCAGCAAGGAGGCCTCTCTGGCTTCACAGCAACCTGCACCGGTCTTTTGTACAGATCCTGGTGGACTGGCTTGCTCTGGGCCCTACTAACCTCCAGTAGCGAGACTATTTTATGTTTAGGTGCCAATACTCTGGTTAACTTTCCTGACCCTCAGTTTATTTAGAGCTTAGTTCACTGAGAGCCTCTGAACTGGAAAGGCTTGGTCAAGAAGCCCAAGTTGAAACCGGCTTTTATTCTGTATTGTTCTCACCTCCTTACAGATGAGGCTGTGGGTTTTGTCCTATATTACCTACTTTCCACAAATTCCCTTGGGAAGAGTGAGCAGAGGAGTGGTTCCGTTTTCAGTGCTTCCCTAAATGCAAACATAACAAACATTCCATGCTAAAGTAGTTGTGAGCAGCGGGTTGCGGGAGTCAACAGCTGCAGACGCTTTTCAGCCATTCTCAGCTTCTGGAGAGCTTTTCTCTACTGCAGCTATTGAACGAAATCTGGCTGATGCCAGCCAGGGGACGCTGCGTGCATTACGGCGCCTGCAAGGGCTACAACCCCTAATATCTAGCAACTCTTTCCCGATCCTTTGGCGCACAAGGAATTGAGGGTAAGCTCAGCAGTAAACAGTATTTAAACAGCTACTAGGCGACTCTTCCAGGCTGATAAAGTGGCTTCTCTAAAGGGCAGCCATCATACAACATGTTTAGCAAAATGCCTTTGTTCCCCTGCGGCACCAGTAGCTACATCCTGAATTACAACAAAGTCAATTTAAAAATTTAAAACTCTGCATTTTAAACATGTATATATGTAAACACTTCTCTCTCAATCACAGACACTCTCAGGTTATAATGTTTCTCCCCAATCCCCTCTTGAGAAATCTCTCAATGATGATTCTGTAATTATCCCTTTCCCTGGGTTAAAACTGACCTTCGTAAAAATGCTGAACTTACAGGAAAATGCAGTAACAGTGGTACAGTCTCTCTGTCTGCTTTATTATGTAGTTAGTTAATACATTCGTGGAAGTACTAATAACTGAGTAACAGTTTGAATGTGCAACAACATGCTATATATATAGCCCAGGCCCAGCCTTCTGAATTTTTCGAACAGTGAGGAAAACTGAATGAAATTAGCAATGGGCCAATAAGGGTGTAATCCTAAAATCCTTAAAAAAAAAAAAAAAAAAAAACCTAAACAGGAAATATTGTATATTTGTACAGCTTGGTGGGTTTTCCACGTTCTAACAAGAGATACACCAGAGGAAAGCTTGACTTGCTGCGGTAATGGCTCTATCTCATATTGAAGCCCCAACGTGAGTATCTTGGGTTTATAGCACAAGTGTAAATCCTACCTCAGCTGTCCCTTAAAAGAATCAGAAGTTATGGCAGCAGCTGCAACATGGTCCCCTCACTCTCCAGCCACTCGTGGTTTTACTAACTTTGGTTAACAGCTCTTTGTGAGAGAGAGTCATTTAGGAGCATACACTCCACGTAAGAACTATTTCCTTATTTTTTCATTGACTAAACTGCTTACAAATAGCATTCGCTAAGGCTCTATGAAGAATCTAAAGTTGATTTGTGTGCATAATCTGGGTGTCCTATTGACAAAGACATTCCCATACACACAACCAACCCAGATTGTAACTAATGAAAACAAATGAAGAAAAAGATCATTTGCATTCTCATAATTATAGAGCATCTAGCATTGTATCTGGCACATTGTAAGGGCTCAATAGATATTCATTGAGTTAGATTACTAGAATCTGTTCTGCCTCACTCCCAAAATCTCAATGTTTCACATACTAGAGTAATGAGTAAATATTCCTCTGCATTGCCTGGTGTAAATGGTAAAAATCAATGGCCTTGGTCCCAAGTAAGCTGGGCTGACAAGGGAACCATGGCCACTGCCAGTGTCTCCTAGAAGAGACTTCTGCCAGTAACAGTTTTTTTCTGCTTTGCCATAGAATCAATGGTTAGGAAGGAGCCGCTGAATCTGCAATGCACAAAATTCTTTTGAAAACCTAAAAACATGGGAAAGAACGCTAATGTTAACTTTTTGCTGCTAGGGTGGCAGGTCAAGCGCTGATCAAATCCCAGTGGAAGTTTTCTTAGTCCCATTTATTCTCTTGAGAAATCTGTCTACCTACGACTTTCTTCGCGTGTTGTGGTAGAAGGCCGCCAACCCTGCTCAAGGAAGTTTTATTGTTGTTGTTGTTGTTTTGTTTTTGTTTTTTCCTCCTAATTTAGGAAAGTGTTCTCTGCTAGGTAGATTGAATCACTTGTTAACAATCGCCCAAGATGAGAGCCCTGGTATAAATGCTCTGCACACACAGCTTGCCTTCCTCTCTTAACTGGCTGTGGTGACAGGCAAGGCTCCAATCTGACCTCAACAGGTCCTCACTCCAAAATCAGACTGAAACACACAATAAGCCAAGTCCATTAAAATAACATTAAAGGTCTGGATTTAGCCCCACTAAACAGCAGAATTAAACTTTCAAGGGTCCAGCCACAATAAAGAGATTTCTTTAAAGTCATTTAGGGTTGCACAGTTGTAGCTATTAGGGATCAGATCTTTATCTCAAAGGTACATAGTTTACCTTTGATTCTCCTCCAGAACTCCCACCAATGTCAACTTTCTCCACTGTTGGGATCAAGCCCCTGGCCTCCCTTTAATGTTGGGTTTTATTGCTGATTCTACAAGATCAACAGAAAAATTACAAGGAAAAGCTGTGAAGTTCCCTTCCGATGACAAGTTGTTTTAACAAAAAGAGCCCTCTCTTAAACGGTGAAACTTAAACACAGTAAACGACTTGCTGTAAAATGGAGCTGAGGGAGACAAAAACAAACAAAAACAAAAACAACAACAAAAAACAAAGTAACAAAACAAACACAAATTAATCAGTCCGATATCTTATTCAGGGTTTGTTCGCTTGTCCAGGAAACTGGCAACGAGTGTCTTGAAAACAAGAGAAGGGGCAAGTGCCCGTTAGCACCCTTTCGCCTTTCTCCGGAGTCAGACAATCCGGGTAAGGCTGAGGGTGCTCTGGGAGGGTTCCCAGGGAGTCAGCGCGCTTTCGAATCCCCATCCCCCAGTACCGAGCTGTGGAGCTCTGACCCCAGGTCCTCCATCCCTGGACTGACACACCCAGTCTCCCCCCAAATCCCCACGGCATCTTCCCCTTGCCTCTGGAGCGCTCGCGGGTCCCCGAGGGACACCCTCTCCCTGCGGTAGATGACCCCGCGCCCACTCTGTCGCGGAACCCCGTTGTTTCTAATGCCCTCCCTCCGCAGCAGCACCCCTTCAAAACCCATCGCCACCCTCTCTCTCCCCAGTTGCAGGAGGAAGTCGCTCTGCTTCCTCTGTTCTCACCGCCCGCCCGAGCTTGGGCGCCCGGGGCTTTCTGGGTGGGGTTCTTTTTTGTGTACACGGTGTGTGTGTGTGTGCGCGCGCGAGAGTGTGTGTGCCAAACGCTCATCGCATCCTTCCGCCTAGGCTGCCTCAGGTGCTTGCAGGAGGCGATCGGGATCTCGTTCTGCCCCTATCCCCGGCTCTTTGTGCGGAGTCCAGAGCAGCGTGAGGTCAGCTCTTTAGCTCACACCCCCGGCCCCGACACCGGGTGGGAGCCCCCGCCTCCCCCTCCGCCTCCTCCGCAGCCGTCCGAGCCCGGCTTTGATAGTCCGCTTCCATCCCGGCGCACGCCTCCGCCGTGCCGGGCGGCCGGAGCGCTGTCAGCGGGCGCCTGGGACTCGGACCCCGGCCGGCGGCTACCGGTGCGAAAACTTACTGGAGCGGAGAAAGAGAGCGCGCGGCGCACCGGGCGGCCGCACTGGCGCCGTTCCTGCCCCTTCCCGCGTCGCTCCCGCCTGGAGCGCGTCCCCCGGGATGCCCCGTCCCCCGGCCACTCACCAGCACCACGGAGCCCCGCACGGCCTCAGACACGCTCTGCCGGAGCTCAGCCGCCGTGCCAGGCTTGCTGAGCCGTTTGGTGAATTTGCGCACTTCGGCCATGGCAGCGGCAGCGGGCGAGTCTCGGCGGGCTGGCCGACCTCGGCTGGCGGACGAGCGGGCGGACTCACTGCCCCGGCCCGCGGCGGCCGCGGCCGCTGCTGCTCCCTCTGTTTACTCGCCGGCCGGCCAGCCACATCGCAGCTCGGCGGCGGCGCGGCTCACGCTGCTCCTCCCTCCCACCTCCCACCCGCTGCTCCTCCCTCGTTCTCTCCTTCCCTCCTTTTCTCGCTCGCTTCGCCCGCTCGCTGTCCTGCCCCACCGCGTCGGCGGCGGCAGCTCCCTCCCCTAGAGGGCCCGAGCTCCGATCGCCACCAGCCGAAGCAGGAGGGTGTGTCCGATGGGGAAGGGTGTGTAGAGGGGGAGGGAGAACTGGAGGTGGGGGTGAGGGTCACGAGGGAAGAGGGGGGAAGTGGCTACCGCTCGGGCTCCGCCCGCAGCTGATGTTGCTGGTGCAGCCGCATCCGGGAGGGGAGATCTGGGCTGCTGCTTTTTTTTCCGCTTGAGTGGGGCGGGCGGGGCGGGGTGGGGTGGGGGAACAGAGAGGGGTGATGAAATGTCTCCAAGAGTGGGGCGTGCTCTACCCTAGTGCTCCTCTCCCGCCTCGAAGCTGCAATGCCCGCAGGAGGGCTGGAGAACTCTCATGTCCCCCCACCCCGCAAGCCCCCAGGGCCCAGGCGGCTAGGGGCTGGAAAACAACGTGGAGCAGCCGCCTTTTGTGTGCTCTGTGGGGAAGGGTCGCACCAATGTCGAAGGACATAGAGCGGCTTTCCAGCGTGAGCGGCTCGCCTGGGTCCCCCTCCTCGCCCACACCGTTTTCCTACTCAGTTAGTTCACCTAACTAGGGGCAACACTGGGGAGAGAGCATGCTTCTGGAAATGGGAACTTATTGTGGCGGCACCCCTCGCTCCGTGCCCCACGGGGGAGAGCTGGATGGTGGGGCCTGAGCCTGTGGCAGGTGGTTCCTAGGTCAGCACTGACTGCGCCAGGAGTGGGGTGGGGGTGGGGTGGCATTAGGAAGGCCATCTCCCTGGGTTTGGAGGACTTACCAATCTTCTAGTAGCTTTTACAAGTGCCCTGCACTCACCTCTCCATTTCCTATTCATCTCCTTACCCTTTTCAGCTTCCAAGAAATTGTTTTTCCAAGAATCAAAGAACATCTCATAACAGGGTATAAAAGGAACATGCTTAAGACAGAAATAGGGACGTGAATCTTGAAGTACTAGTGACCCTGTCAGACCTCCTGAAGTGCAGAGTGAAAGGCTCCACTGATGATGGCAGTTTTCTATCTGGTTATTTCATTTGTTGAGAGTTTGGAAATGGCCCTCAGTCTGGGGGATGGAGCAGCCCTTCTGAAAGCAGTCCTACCACCACCCATAGGGCACTTTCCCCACCCTCAGAGACCAAACAGTCTTTTAGGAGACTTTATTATGGAAACAAGCGCATGCGTGGTGATGGTTTCTTTGAACCCAGAAAAGGCCAAGTGTCTTCGCAGTAAGCCTATTTCAGTCATCACATCAGTCTCAATAAAGCATATGTGGAGGCTCCTAGAGGGCCTGGGACCTGGAAGTCCTCTAAAGACATTCTGTCACAAATCTTAGTTTTGCACAGTATGTGTAAAATTTGTTAATTGTTGCATGTAGGCAGATCTCCAAGAATTCATACCCTCTATTCCATAAATGCCTGTGTGGCTCATGCTGTTTGTTACTGCCACAATAGCTATAACGCTTTTTGCTTGCGAAGAGAGCCCAGATTCACTTCAGGTATAGGGCAGAGCCACAGGGTTTGGGGAAGGCAGGCCCAACTCCAGGTGATGAATCATGACTGATGAAAAAACCATGATAAGCTCCCTCTTATTGACTAGTGGGATGGTCTAGACTCCCACTCAGTTTGGGCCAAGGAGATATAAGAGGGAAGTGTGAGAGGAGGGTTCCTGGGAAAGTTTTTCTACCTTAATAAAAAAAAATAAAAAGGAGAGAGGCCCAGGCCCCACTTTCTTCCTGAGAGGGATGTTTGCTTGCAATGCTTTGGCCCTTGGCAGCCATATTGCAACCATGAGGCAAGGCCAAGACAATCTCAGAGAAGCCAATCCAGAATCCAGACAGCATTGAACTGTTGAACCAGGCCTGATACTGCCTACCTCTGAGTTCCTTTTTATGTAAGAAAAATAACCCCCTGCAATTTATGCCACTTTTAGATGAATATTCTGTTACTTTCAGGCAAAAGCATTCTTAGTACTACGAGCTCTATGGTAGCCACTGAAGGTGCATCACATTAAACAAGACAGGCAAGGTCCCTCCTCTTTTGGAGCTCAATGTGAGCGCAACGAAATGAACATGTTAATTTCAGAAAGATAAATGCTATGCAGAGAATTAAGGTGAGTTGATAGAGAGTAACTGGAGTTGGGGACCTAGTTTAAAATAGATGATCAAGAAAAGCTTCTTTGAGGAGGTAAACACTGAGCTGAGTCTTGAAGAAAAAGAAGCAATCAGCGGAGTAGAGCATTCCAGGCTACAGGAATGCCAGGAACAAAGGCCTAGAGATGGGAGCAGACTTAATATGTTCAAAGACCAAAAAGAGGCCAGTGTGGCTGGAGCATAGAAGGAAGAGGAGTGGTACAAGATAGAGTAGGAGAAGTAAGCAATTTTTGCAGAGTCTTGTGAGCCATGGGAAACATATGTCACACTGATGGTGCACAAACACCATCTGGCCATTGTGCAGGCTCTATGCTCATTCTTGAGATTGTAGATTTCACTTCTTCTGGTTTAAGACTTCTATTTAAGTACATAAACATTGAGCATGGTGCTACGCACTGAGGGAGAATGCAGTATGAATTAAAGACACTATTTCCTTCTGGGAAAAAAAAAAGAAAGTCTAGTACAGAATGTATTTATGGTACAAGGTAGTATGTGATACAGACCATACTCAAGGTAAAGAGGCAGGAAGGGCCAAGCGCGGTGGCTCACGCCTATAATCCCAGCACTTTGGGAGGCTGAGGTGGGTGGATCGCCTGAGATCAGGAGTTCAAGACCAGCCTGACCAACATGGTGAAACCCCGTCTCTACTGAAAATACAAAAATTAGCCGGGCGTGGTGGCAGGCGCCTGTAATCCCAACTGCTTGGGAAGCTGAGGCAGGAGAATTGCTTGAACTCGGGAGGCAGAGATTTCACTGAGCCAAGATTGCACCATTGCACTCCAGCCTGGGCAAGAAGAGTGAGACTCCGTCTCAAAAAAGATTAAAAAAAAAAAAAAAAGGCAGGGGAGATCATACCTGCTTAGGGTCTATGAAAGGCTTTCTGAAACAGGGAGCGTTTGAGCTGGACTTTGCGGAATTGGTAGGATTTGGATATAACTACACTCACATAGTAAAGGGAAATTGTAGGTGCAATCTTACAACTTCCAATGGGGCATTTTATTGGGTGATTTCTTTTCTACATTTGTTAAATATATTAGGTTTTTATCACAAATTTAGCTGCTGCCTTAAGACTATCCTAGTTGAACCTGAGATACAAGTATTAGAAATGCCATTGAGCCCTTTGACCGAGAAATTCCACTTGTATAAATCAACGCCAAATAAAAACTCGCACATGTGAACTCAGATGCCTGTATAAGGATGGTCATTGTATCAAATGTTTGTAATAGCAAAATATTAGAAAGAACCTGAATGTCCATCTAAAAGGGACTTCTTTATGATCAGTCCCTAGACCACTGCCTGGCACAAAAAAATAGTGGGTGCTCAAAAAATAGTTGTTCAGGGAATGAATGAATACATGTGATTTATTCAAACGAAGGGACTCTCTTCAGCTATTAAAAAAAGAATGACATATATATGTATGTACTTACATTGAAAAAGCTCCAAAGGATATTCATTGATAAAGCAAGTTGCAGAATGACTCTATTTATAAAAATGTGTATGTGTGGGCCAGACGCGGTGGCTCACGCCTGTAATCCCAACACTTTGGGAGGCCGAGGCAGGCAGATCACCTGAGGCCAGGAGTTTGAGACCAACCTGGCCAACATGGCATGGCGAAACTCCGTCTCTACTAAAAATACAAAATTTACCCAGGCATGATGGTGTGCACCCTGTAATCTCAGCTACTTGGGAAGCTGAGGCATGAGAATCGCTTGAACCCAGGAGGTGGAGATTGGTGGAGATTGCAGTGAGCCGAGATTGATCCACTGCACTCCAGCCTGGAGGATACAGCGGGACTCTGTCTCAAAAAAAAAAAAAAAAAAAAAAAAAGTGTGTGTGGTGTGTGTGTGTACATGTATGTCCCTATACATGAGTTAATAGTGAGGGCCTCATGGGTGGGAAGTGTAAGTGGGGAGCAAGGAGACTTTAACATTTTATCATCTAAATGCCAAAGACTCTCAAATTTATATTTCCAGCCTCAAACATCAGACTTGTATATTGAACTCAGCATCCCCACTGGGATGTCTAGTAAGTATCTCTAATTCAGCATGCCTAAAATCGAAGTCTTATTCTTTCTCCACGAATCTAGTTTTTCTATAGTTTTCTCCATCTCAGTATATGATCATTCTTTCTAGTTCCTCAGAACAAAAGCCTTAGAGTCATCTTATTTCCTACACACCCTTTATACAACCAACAGCAAAGCCTGTTGGCTCTGCCTTCAAAATACATCTGAAATCCAACCACTTCTTTTTTTTTTTTTTTTTGAGACGGAGTCTCGCTCTGCCGCCCAGGCTGGAGTGCAGTGGCCGGATCTCAGCTCACTGCAAGCTCTGCCTCCCGGGTTCACGCCATTCTCCTGCCTCAGCCTCCCGAGTAGCTGGGATTACAGGCGCCCGCCACCTCGCCCGGCTAGTTTTTTGTATTTTTTAGTAGAGACGGGGTTTCACCGTGTCAGCCAGGATGGTCTCGATCTCCTGACCTCGTGATCCGCCCGTCTCGGCCTCCCAAAGTGCTGGGATTACAGGCTTGAGCCACCGCGCCCGGCCTCCAACCACTTCTTAATATCTCTACCAATACCACCAGCAACCCTTAGCAAGCTTATGTCAATAGCCTCTCAACTGACCTCCCTGCTTCCACCCTTACCCTCCTGTAGTCTATTTGCAACATAGCCAGTGATTCCCACCAACCCCCTGTTCAGTTTCTACTTACAGTGACCTACAATATCTAGTGTTATTTCTTGCTGTGTAACAAATTACTCCCAAGTTTAGCAGCTTAAAACAATACACATATATTATCTCACAGTTTCTGTTGTTCAGGAATCTAAGCATGACTTAGTTGGGTTGTCCAAACCAGAGTTTCTCGCTAGGCTGCCATCAAGGTATGAGTTCAGGATCTCTCACAGGCTTTGATCAAGATGTCAGAGCAGGGACCTCACCCATCTCAAGGTTTAACTGGGGCAGAATTTGTTTTTAAGCCCATTCAGTGGTTGTGGCAGCATCCAGATCCTTACAGGTTGTTGCAGTAAGGGCCTTAGTTCCTTGCTGGCTGTCGACCAGAGGCTGGCCTCAGTTCCTTGCCTCATGAGCTTCTCCAGAAGGCAATTAATAACATGGCAGTTTACCAAAGTGAGCAAACAGGGCCAGGTGCGGTGGCTCACACCTGTAGTTCCAGCACTTTGGGAGGCCAATGCGGATGGATCACTTGATGTCAGGAGTTCAAGACCAGCCTGGCCAACATGGTGAAACCCCATCTCTACTAAGAATACTAAAGTTGGCAGGGTGTGGTGGCACGCACCTGTAATCCCAGCTACTGGAGAGGCTGAGGTGAGAGGATCACTTGAGCCCAGGAGGCGGAGGTTGCAGTGAGCCAAGATCCCACCACTGCACTCCAGCCTGGGCAACAGAGTGAGATTCTGACAAAAAAGAAAAAGAAAAAAAGTGAGCAAACAAGAGAGAGTTGAAAGAGTGAAAGATTACCTGCAATTGGAAGCCACAGTCTTTTATAACCTAAACTTGGAAGTGGCATTCCATCAATTTTACTGTATTTTATTCACTAGATCAAGCTCACATTGAAGGGGAAGATATTACACAGGGTATTAATACTAGGAGGCAGGAATCATCTGGAGCCATGTCAGGAACTGCCCATCACAATCTACCTGACCTGTCTCACCCAGCATTACAGCTTTTTTCCCATACCTGTCTGATCTCATCTCCTATTGATCCTCTCCTTTGCACTCCATGATCTACCACACAGGCCTCCTTGCAGGTCCCTGAATTGCCAAGGCTTTATCCATCATGAAGGCCTCCTCACTTACTGTTCCTTCTACCCAGTGAAAGAAGCTTCATTACTTACTCTCTCAACATCTTTAGGTTTTGGGTGTTCCTTGACCTTCGTATTTAAAAGTTCAACCCTGCCGGGCGCGGTGGCTCAAGCCTGTAATCCCAGCACTTTGGGAGGCCGAGACGGGCGGATCACGAGGTCAGGAGATTGAGACCATCCTGGCTAACACGGTGAAACCCCGTCTCTACTAAAAAAAATACAAAAAACTAGCCGGGTGAGGTGTCGGGCGTCTGTAGTCCCAGCTACTCGGGAGGCTGAGGCAGGAGAATGGCGTAAACCCGGGAGGCGGAGCTTGCAGTGAGCTGAGATCCGGCCACTGCACTCCAGCCTGGGCAACAGAGTGAGACTCCATCTCAAAAAAAAAAAAAAAAAAAAGGTTCAACCCTCCTGCCATCTCCTATCTAACTTGCTTTCTTTGTTTTTCTCCAAAGCACTTGTCACCGTTTGATATACTACATATGTTTATATATTTATTTTATCATCTGTCTTCCACACTAAAATGCACGTTCCACGAAAGCAGGATATTTTGTCTGCTTTGTTCACTGCTTTATCATCAGTGCCTAAAGCAGCACTGCCCAACAGAAATATAATATGAGCACATATGTAATTATAAATTCACTCGTAGCCACATTAAAAATTAGTAAAAAGAAGCAGGTGAAATTAATTTTGATAGTATATTTTCACTGGGTGTGGTGGCTCACGCCTATAATCCCAGCAATTTGGAGGGCCGAGGTGGGCAGATCGCTTGAGCTCAGGAGTTTGACACTAGCCTGGGCAACATGGTGAAACCCTGTCTCTACCAAAAGTACAAAAAATTAGCCAGGTGTGGTGGTGTGACACTGTGGTACTAGCTACTCTGGAGGCTGAGGTGGGAGGATCGCTTGAGCCCAAGAGGCAGAGGTTGCAGTGAACTGAGATTACACCACTGCACTCCAGCCACTGCACTCCAGCCTTTAAGATGGAGTCAGTATATTAATGAGATAATCTGCTCTCTTTTTCTCATAATAAGTCTTCAAAATTTGGAGTGTATTCTACCCTTACACTGTAATTTAGATATTAAATTTTCATCAGAAATCTATGAGGATCTGTATTTAGACTTCATAAACTTACAGTTGAAAGAGTACATTCACAAATTCAAGGTGTTCCAAACATACTTAAAAAGTTTTCTAGGCTGGGCATGGTGGCTCACACCTGTAATCCCACCACTTTGGGAGGCCGAGGTGGGCAGATCACCTGAGGTCAGGAGTTCGAGACAAGCCTGGCCAACATGGTGAAACCCTATCCCTACTAAAAATACCAAAAATTAGCCAGGCATAGTGGCGGGCACCTGTAATCCCAGCTACTCAGGAGGCTGAGACAGGAGAATTGCTTGAACCCAGGAGGGGGAGGTTGCAGTAAGCCGAGATCACGACATTGTATGCCAGCCTGAGCAACAAGAGTGAAACTCTGTCTCAAAAAAAAAAAAAAAAGTTTTCTAATGGCCGGGTGCGGTGGCTCATGCCTATAATCCCAGCACTTTGGGAGGCTGAGGCAGGAGGATCATTTGAGGTCAGGAGTTTGAGACCAGCCTGACAAACATGGTGAAATCTTGTCTCCTCTAAAAATACAAAAAATTGGCCAGACATGGTGGCTCAGACCTGTAATCCCAGCCCTTTGGGAGGCTGAGGCAGGTGGATCACGAGGTCAGGAGTTTGAGACCAGCCTGGCCAATATGATGAAACCCAGTCTGTATTAAAAATACAAAAATTAGCCTGGTGTGGTGGTATGCACCTGTAGTCCCAGCTACTCTGGAGGCTGAGACAGAAGAATCACTTGAAACCGGGAGGCGCAGGTTGCAGTGAGCCATGATCATACCACTGCAGTCCAGACTGGGTGACAGAGTGAGACTCCATGTCTAAATAAATAAACCAGCCTGATCAACATAACAAGACCCCATCTTTACAAAAAATTTAAAAATTAGCTGGGCATTGTGATACACGTCTGTAGTTCCTGCTACTCAGGAGGTTGAGACAGGTGGATCACATGAGCCCAGGAGTTTGAGGCTTCAGTGAGCCATAATTGCGCCACTGTGCTCCAGCATGGGTGACAGAGCAAGACCCTGTCAAAAAAACAATTCTAATAACTGTATTTCATACCAGTTTTGTATTTAAGTATAAATTAACTAAAATTACAAATGCATTTCCGCAGTCGCATGAGCTACATTCATGTCCTCAATAGCCATGTGTGACTAGTGGCCACAATGTTGCACAAGGCAGGCCTAGAACAGTGCTAAGCACTTAAGGGTTACTCAATAATTAATTATTATATACAAATTATGTGCAGCTTCTCCGATCGGAATATATTCATGATGACTTCAATGAGATAAATAAAGCAAAACAAAAGAAATCGTGACACCATGTTCACTTCTGTGTGTTGTTGAGACATTTATTAGAACCAAATTATAATTGTGGAGAGCTGTATGGTCTCCAAAGCATATTTATATCCATTATCTCATTCAGTCTTCAGAACAATCTGGAGAGGTAAACAGAGCCAAGATGATTTTTCCCCATTTTACAGATAAGTCACACAGTAGTTGGCAGGGCCAGAAACAGAAGCCAGGTCTTTTAGGTCTCTTTCAAATACACCACATGGCATTGACTAACCTTAAGGGCCCTGGGAGAATCTCCATCTTACTTTAATTCTATGCGGCTCCATTAGTCATGAATTTATAGTGAGATTGTCATATATATTTTAATCTGTCAGATAACTGTATATTGTTGGATACAATAATATAGGCAATATATGAGTATTTGAAAAAGTTAAAAGCCCTATTGCAATTATAAGATATTTTAAATAATATAAAACTTATTGAATATATATTAATCGCCTATGGTACCACTTGGAATAATGAATGGTTCCTTATTTCCCAAAGTCATCACCTTCTTTTTCACTTTTTTATCCTTCAAAGGGATATTTTTAAAAAAATTAAAAACATATTTTAAAAATTTTTAAATTTTATTAAAAATATTTTTTAAGCCAGGTGCGTTGGCTCACGCCTGTAATCCCAGCACTTTGGGAGGCCAAGGCGGGCGGATCATGAGGTCAGGAAATCAAGACCATCCTGGCTATCACGGTGAAACCCCATTTCTACTAAAGATACAAACAAACAAACAAATTAGCCGAGCGTGGTGGCGGGCACCTGTAGTCCCAGCTACTTGGGAGGCTGAGGCAGGAGAGTGGCGTGAACCTGGGAGGCAGAGCTTGCAGTGAACTGAGATCATGCCATTGCACTCCATCCTGGGCAACAGAGTGAGACTCTGTCTCAAGAAAAAAAAAAAATATATATATATATATACACACACACACACACACACACATATATATATATACACACACACACTCAGCTGGGCACAGTGGCTCACACCTATACTCCCAGCACTTTTAGAGGCCGAGGCAGGTGGATCACCTGAGGTCAGGAGTTCGAGACCAGCCTGGCTAACATGGTGAAACCCCTTCTCTACTAAAAATACAAAAATTAGCCAGGTGTGGTGGCAGAAGCCTGTAATCCCAGCTACTCGGGAGGCTGAGGCAGGAGAATCACTTGAATCTCGGAGGCGGAGGTTTCAGTGAGCCGAGATTGTGCCATTGAACTCCAGCTGGGGGGCAAGAGTGAAACTCTGTCTCAAAATAATAATAATAATAATAATAATCTTATTGAGTTCTCAAAAAGGATAGACAATAACCTGGAAGTTGTACATGCTATTGCTAAAGGACCAAATTCATTGTCATGCCCGGGCTGTACAGGCTTGAAAGGAGTGGGGAAGGGCTGATGCACATGAGAGCTCTGATGAGAGAGTTCAGGCAAGGACAGAGTACAGGTGGCATTGATCTTACCCAGAGGACATTTTCTCAGGTCACTTTAATTCCTTTATGAGATGACAAAGGACACCTGCCAATCTGAACTGTGGAAATCTGAACTAAAAGATCAGCCTCCCCTCAAAGACTGATAGTTGTGTTTATAATAATGGCAAAGAAGAGTTGGAAGTACCAGAAGCCGGGCAAGCCTGAGGTTGCATTTTTCAAAGGTCAGCTAAGGATTATGCTCCACACCCAAGAGATGGAGCCACGAAAGCCATGAATCCTGTGCTTGGGGGACTATTGAGCGAAGAGTTAGGTGCCTTGGCAACCAGACGTCAGGCCCCTCCCATCATCTAATACCAGCTACTTTTATCTAATACCATTATCTAATACCAGCCACTTTTTCTTCTCTATCAATCAGTTCTTTGTTAATGTCCTAGCAGCCTTGTAGCTGCACTCACCTAAATTAAAACATCTGGAGTTCTTAAACCTCCTGATCTGATATCCTTCGAGATGACCTACTGGACTTCAAATTGCTCCACCTAATGGCAGCTAGTTCCTGTATAAGTATCAATTCATGACCCAAAGCCCAGATGGGTGGAGATACCTACGGACATTTGACTATCATGTTCCTCAAGATAATCTATGGAGAAAATGATTCAGATGTGGTCCTGCTGCCCTTGAAAAGATCACAGTATACATGCACCACTGTTAATTTTAAAAGGTTAGGTACACTTGTCATGTTTCATTATCAGAAATGCACTACTTTGTTTTTTCAATATACTTCTAGGTCACTGAGGAGGATTAACCCAATAGTTTCTCTATGTAGCTCTCATTGAAAAATTTTCCATCATCCTGTTTCGTAAATTGATAGTCATTAATTTTCCCCCAATAGATGGCTATTACTAGAAGTGACCTAGCTAAAATTCTGTTGTAAAAGAGTGAAACAAGGTTGTTTTGTTTATGAGCCCCTACGTGTACATCTCTGGGCTCAATCTGATGACCTTTTTTCTTTAGCCAAATAGAGTGTTCTATCCTTTAGCCCCACAGCTAAGAGAGGTGGGGATAGGTGGAATGCCACTGCTGGCAAGCGAGAGGTTTTGAATAGTAAAAGCCAATGGAGAATAGAAAAATAGTCGGAACTAGACTTTTAAAAAATATATCAACGTAGTTTCCTCAGTTGTGGGGTTTTGTCTGTTTGGTTTTTGCAAAGCAGAAATCTATGAGAATCATAATCAAAATGCAGTTGTATCTTGTGAAGCCATATGAAACTCTTCAGGAGAACAAGAAAAAGCCCATCAGTGGGAGATGCTAGGACCATCAGCTGAGCCAGGCAGAGGATGACTAGGCATGTAATGTTCAGAGGCTACTTGGGGGGAAAGGGAGAAAAAAACGGTGTAATGCAAGGCCTCAAAGAATTAAAAAGAAAACTACATTAAATCCAGCAATCCTACTTGGAAACTACCCAAAGGAAAAGAAGTAATTATATCAAAAAGACACCTATACTCACCTTTTATCACAGCACTATTCATAACAGTACAGCTATGGAATCAAAGTAGGTGTCCATCAATGAATGATTGCATAAAGGAAATGTGATATATGTACACAATGGAATATTATTCAGCCATAAAAAGAATGGAATTATGAATTTTGCAGCAAAATGAATGGACCTGGAGGCCATTAAGTGAAACAACTCAGAAACAAAAAGTCAGATACTGCATGTTCTCACTCATAAGTGGGAGCTAAATAATGCATTCACATGGACATAGAATGTGGAATAATCACTGGAGACACAGAAGGGTGGGAGGGTGGAAGAGGGGTGAGGGATAAGACATTACTTAATGGGTAGAATGTACACTATTTGGGTGATAGATACACTAAAAGCCTAACCATCACCACTATGCAATGTAGCCACATAACGAAACTGCATTTGTCCTCCTTAAATTTATACAAATGTAACTGTAAAAAAAAAAAGAAAAGAAAAGAAGAGCTAAAGGAGTCAGAAAGAAAGAGTGGCTAGAAATATATAATTATGAATCCAAGATAGGAGAGCCCAAGTATGGGGAAGCCAGGACAGAAACTGCCAGACAAATGGGGAAAAAAAAAAAAAAGGGAAGTGAATGTCCAATTGGCTTTAGTCAAGACTCTAGGGTCAGAGAAAAACTATTCCCAAGAGGGGCCCAGATCAGAAGCCAGAAAGCAAATAGATCAGGATGGTCCGTGGGTGTATGTCAGGGGGTCTAAGAGCCACCAAATATTAGCTGCCCATGGATGTGCCCTATAGTGTTTTCTCAAAGGCAGAAAAACTTAATATATTTCTGTTTCCATGGAATGGCCCCAGAAAGATTCAATGAGTATTTACATTTGCTTGTTTGCTGAGTCAATTCTAGGCTATAGCCAGATAGCCAGCATGTCTGGGAGACTAAGGCAGATGGGGTGGAGAGGGCAGTCCCCAGACTTGTCAGAATGGGAAAGTGGGAGTGTGGGATAAGTCCAAATTTAGCATGTTGTCCTAATATACTTAACCACCAACAAATATTGAAAAATACTCAGCTGGGCGCAGTGGCTCACGCCTGTAATCCCAGGACTTTGGCAGGCCGAGGAGGGCAGATCACCTGAGGTCAGGAGTTCGAGACAAGCCTGGCCAACATGGCGAAACCTCGTCTCTACTAAAAATACAAAAATTAGTTGGGTGTGGTGGTGGGTGCCTGTAGTCCCAGCTACTAGGGAGGCTGAGGCAGGAGGATTGCTTGAACTGGTAGGTGGAGGTTGCAGTGAGCTGAGATCACACCACTGCACTCCAGCTTGGGCTACAGAGGGAGACTCCCTCTCAAAAAAAAAAAAAAAAAAAAATACTCTCCATCCATAAAGTGTTGTGGTTTTCAAAATGACCCTTTCCCTTGCAGGAAGCTAATGATATGTCTGTGAAAATGCCAATGTAAGCTTCTTAAGTATTTCAAATGTTGTAGAAAGCATTAGGTATTGCTTTCTATTATGTACATGTATATTCCTGAATATGAAACTTTTTTTTTGCCTTGAACTCCTGGGCTGAAGCAATTCCTCCGCTTCAGCCTCCTGAGTAGCTGGGACTACAGGTACATGCGGCTGTGCCTGGCTAATTTTTAAGGTTTGTTTTAGAGATGAGATCTCACACTATTGCCCAGACTGCTGAATGGGAAACTTACTTATAAAGAGACCAAATGGTTTAGTGCTGTTTTCATATGAAAAAAAAAAAAAGAGAGACACCAAATGGTCCAGGCTGGGGAAAGGGTATGAGGACTTGGTGCTAGACAAGTCCAGTGGAAATTATTCCTGGGCACAACTGAAAAGAGCAAAGAAGGACTTTCAGGAGCCTTTAGGGACAGATAAGTTGTATCCAGAACATTGCAGGGACTAGGATCAGAGCAGGAGCAAGGACAGGGAAGGTAGATATGTGGAGTTGGATCAGACCTTAGAAATTGCCTAGTGAGGGTCAGGCCCTGTGGTTCATGCCTGTAATCCCAGCACTTTGGGAGGTTGAGGCGGGCGGATCATGAGGTCAAGAGATCGAAACCATCCTGGCCAAAATGGTGAAACCCCGTCTCTACTAAAAATACAAAAATTAGCTGGGTGTGGTGGCACGTGCCTGTAGTCCCAGCCACTCGGGAGGCTGAGGCAGGAGAATCACTTCAACCCGGGAGGCAGAGGTTGCGGTGAGCTGAGATCATGCCATTGCACTCCAGCCTGGGTGACAGAGCCAGACTCTGTCTCAAACAAAAAAAGAAAGAAAGAGAGAGAGAGAGAGAGAGAAAGAAAAAGAAAGAAAGAAAGAAAGAAAGAAAGAAAGAAAGAAAGAAAGAAAGGAAGGAAGGAAGGAAGAAAGAGAAAGAAAAGAAAAGAAATTGCCTAGTGATGAGATTCTAGTTCACACTGCTTCTTTGTACAGAAGGCAAGACCAGGATTAATTCAGACAAAAGAAAACAAACCACTTAAGAGATGGAGCTTCCTGTGTGCGGTGGCTCATGCCTATAATCCCAGTGTTTTGGGAGGCCAAGGTGGGTGGATCACTTGAGGTCAGGAGTTCGAGACCAGACTGGCTAATATGGCAAAACCCCATCTCTACTAAAAATACAAAAATTAGCCAGGCGTGGTGGCACATGCCTGTAATCCCAGCTACTCGGGAGGCTGAGGCACGAGAACGGCTTGCACCAGCAAGATGGAAGTTACAGTGAGCTGAGATCGTGCCACTGCACTCCAGTCTGGGCAACAGTGCTAGACTCTGTCTAAAAAAAATACCAAGAGATGAAACTGGCCAGGCGTGGTGGCTCACACCTGTAATCCCAGCACTTTGAGAGACCAAGGCAGGAGGATCCCTTGAGGACAGGAGTTCAGGACCAGCTGGGCAACATAGCGAGACTCTGTCTCTACAAAAAAATACAAAAATTAGCTGGGCATGGTGGTGCATGCCTGTGGTCTCAGCTACTCAGGAGGCTGAGGTGAGAGGATCGCTTGAGCCTGGGAGGTTGAGGCTGCAGTGAGCCATGATTGTGCTGGGTGACAGAGTGAGACCCTATCTCAAAATAAATAAATGAAGTCTTTATCGATTTGAGATCAATGCTGAAGTATTTACAGATGAAACAACATGATGTCTAGGATTTGCTTTAAAATACTACAGAAAATGTTAAGACCACACAATGGGGGAAAGAAGCGTCTCTTCCCCACCAAATGGTGCTGGGACAACTGGAAAACCACATGCGAAATAATAAAGTTGGATCCCTATCTCACTCCATATACAAAAATTAATTGAAAATGGATCAATGATCTAAATATAATAGCTGAGGCTGAGTGTGGTGGCTCACGCCTGTAATCCCAGCACTTTGGGAGGCCAAGACAGGTGGATCACTTGAGGTCGGGAGTTTGAGACTAGCCTGTCCAACATGGTGAAATCTCTACCAAAAATACAAAAAATTATTCAGGTGTGGTGGCAGGCACCTGTGTTTCCAGCTACTCAGGAGGCTGAGGGAGGAGAATCAATTGAACCTGGGAGGCAGAGGTTGCAGTGGGCCGAGATCACACCACTGCACTCCAGCCTGGGTGACAGACCAAGACTCTGTCTCAAAAAAAAAATAAATAAATAAAATAAAAATAAATAAACAAACAAATATATGATCTGAAATGATAAAACTCTTACAGGAAAACAGAGAGATATATCTTTATGACCTCAGATTTGGCAATGAATTATTAAATTTGACACCAAAAGCATAAGCACCAAAAGAAAAAAAAATAGATAAATTGGACTTCATCAAAATTTAAAACTTTTGTACATCAAAGGACATTATAAAGAAAGTGAGACGTCAACCTGCAGAATGGGAAACGTAATTCTAATAAGAGTCTAGTATTCAGAATATGTAAAGAACTCTTACAATTCAATAAGAAAAGGGCCAATCATCCAATTTAAAAATGGGTAGAGCAGCTATTCAGGAGGCTGAGGTGAAGAATCATTTGAGTCTGGTAGGTTGAGGCCACAGTAAACTATGATCGTGCCCTTGTACTCCAGCCTGGGTGACAGAGTGAGACCCTCTCTCAAAAAAGGAAAAGAAAAGAAAGGCCGGGTGTGGTGGCTCACGCCTGTAATCCCAACACTTTGGGAGGCTGAGGCGGGTGGATCACGAGGTCAAGAGATGGAGACCATCCTGGCCAACATGGTGAAACCCTGTCTCTACTACCAATACAAAACTTAGCTGGGCGTGGTGGTGCGTGCCTGTAGTCCCAGCTACTCGGTAGGCTGAGGCAGGAGAATTCCTTGAACCTGGGAGGCAGAGATTGCAGTGGGCTGAGATCGCGCCAATGCACTCCAGCCTCGTGACAGACTGGGACTCTGTCTCAAAGAAAACAAAACAAAACAAAAACATAGGTAGAGGAATTGAACAGGCATTTCTCCAGAGGAGATATACAAATGACGAATAGGCACATGAAAAAATGCTAGGCTGGGCGCAGTGGCTCACACCTGTAATCCCAGCACTTTGGGAGGTTGAGGTGGACAGATCACTTGAGGCAAGGAGCTCGAGGCCAGCCTGGCCAACATGGCAAAATCCCGTCTCTACTAAAAATACAAAAATTAGCCTGGCGTGGTGGCTCATGCCTATAATCTCAGCTACTCGGGAGCCTGAGGAAGGAGAATCGCTTGAACCCGGGAGGTGGAGGTTGCAGTGAGCTGAGATGGGGCCACTGCACTCCAGCCTGGGTGACAGAGCTTCACTCTATCTCAAAAAAAAAAAAAAAAAATGCTCAGTATCTTTAGTAATTAGGTAAATGGAAATCGAAACCATGAGATACCACTTCACACCCACTAGGATGGCTATAATACACACACACACACACGCTCACACAGAAAGAGAGAGAAACACAGAGAGAAAATAACAAGTGTTGGTCACATGTACAGAAATGGGAACCCTTGTATATTGTTGGTGGGAATGTGAAATGGTGCAGCTGCTGTGGAATAGAGTTTGGCAGTTCCTCAGAAAGTTAAGTATAGAATTACCATATGATTTAGCAACTTCACTCCTAGGTATATTTCCAAGAGAAATGAAAACATATGTCTGCACAGAAACTTGTACGCAAATGTTTATAGCAGGATTATTCATAACAGTCAAAAGGTGGAAGCAGCCCAAATGTCCATCAATGGATGAGTGGATAAATAAATTGTGGTTCATCTATATTTTGAAATATTATTCAGCCATAAATTGGAATGCATGACTGATACATGCTACAACTTGAATGAACCTCTAAAAAATGCTAAATGAAAAAAGCCAGAGACAAAAAGTCACATATTGTATGATTCCTTTCTTATAAAATGCCCAGAATAGGCAAATTTATAGAGACAGAAAGCATATCAGTGGTTGCCGGGGGTCAGGGAGGGGGGAAATAAAGAGTAATTACTTAATAGGTACAGGATATTCTTCTGGGGTGATGCAAACACTTGAAACTAGAGAGAGGTAGTGGTTGCACTGCATTTTCAATGCACGAAATGACACTGAACTGTGTACTTTTAAATGGTAAACTGTATATTATGCAAATTCCAGCTCAATTTAAAAACTACAATACCAGCCTGGACAACATATGGAGACCCCCTTCTCCACAAAAAGTAATTTAAAAAGAATTAGATAGGTAAGGTGGTGAGTGCCTGTAGTCCCAGCTACTTGGGAGGCTGAGGTGGGAGGATCACTTGAACCCAGGAGGTAGAGGCTTCGGTGAGCTATGATCGCATCACTGTACTTCAGCCTAGATGACAGAGTGAGATCATGTCTCAAAAAAAGAAAGAATAAAAAGACTGTGCAGGGTGTGGCTCAAGCCTGTAATCCTGGCACCTTGGGTGGCCAAGATGGGAAGATCGCTCGAGCCCAGGAGTTCAAGACCAGCCTGGACAACATAGGGAGACCCCTGTCTCTCCAAAAAAAAAAAAAAATTAGATGGGTGTAGGCTGGGTGCGGTGGCTCACTCCTGTAATCCCAGCACTTTGGGAGGCTGAGGCAGGTGGATCACCTGAGGTCAGGAGTTTGAGACCAGCCTGGCCAACATGGTGAAACTCTGTCTCTACTAAAAATACAAAAAATTAGCCAGGCGTGGTGGTGGTCACCTGTAATCCCAGCTACTCGGTGGGTTGAGGCAGGAATCGCTTGAACCCTGGAGGCGGAGATTGCAGTGAGCCAAAATCGCGCCATTGCACTCCAGCCTGGGCAACAAAAGCGAAACTCTGTCTCAAAAAATAAATAAATAAATAAATTAGATGGGTGCAGTGGCATGTGCCTATAGTTCCAGCTACCTGGGAGGCTGAGGTGGGAGGATTGCTTGAGCCTGGAAGGTTGAGGGTGCAATGAGCCATGATTATGCCACTGCATTCCAGCCTGGGTGACAGAGCAAGACCCGGTTAAAAAAAAAAAAAAGGTGGGATGGTGGTAGATGAAACAACGTTAGCAAAAAGCTAATAATTGCGGAAGCTGAATGATGGGTGCATGAGAATTAATTATGCCATTCTTTCTGCTTTTGTGTATGTTGTATGTTAAAGTTTCCATAATTAAGAGTAAAGAGAGAAGTTGTGCTTGTAAAACTGTAGCAATATGATATATATTGTCTGTTTCCAGAAATTTCCTTACACTTAAAGTCCAAAGGTTAATCATGCCCCAATAAACTGCCCATGTGTGCTGCTTTGGAGCGGATAAAGACGGGGGAGGGGAACGACTGCCAAGAAGCCAGAGTGTGTTGGGAATGATGAGGTCTAAGGGAATACATTTCTATAGTTATTATGTGATTATCTGCCTTTTAAAATGGTGTGCCATGGCCAAAGACTACTGAAAGTCTGTAAAAGATCACCAGGAGAATGAAAACATAATAGAAAATCAATGCAACCCTGGTGGTACATGCGTTTAGTACATAATTTGAATAATGTCACGGAAACTGCCATCACTGGGGAGGACAATATATCTCAGTATGATGTTGTATTGGTAAGTGTTGCCACATGGAACAATTCTGGAGATGCCAATCACATCATAGACTATGTGAATGGCACTCCCCTGGAGATGTATAAAGATGTGTAGAGGCCGGGAGCGGTGGCTCATGCCTGTAATCCCAGCGCTTTGGGAGGCTGAGGTGGGCGGGTCACCTGAGGTCAGGAGTTCGAGACCAGCCTGGCCAACATGGTGAAAACCCATCTCTATTAAAAATACCAAAAATTAGCCAGGCATAGTGGCGGGTACCTATAATCCCAGCTACTCCAGAGACTGAGGCAGGAGAATTGCTTGAACCCAGGAGGCGGAGTTGCGGTGAGCCGAGATAATGCCATTGCACTCCAGCCTGGGCAACAAGAGCAAAACTCTGTTTCAAAAAAAAAAAAAAAAATGTGTAGAGACAGTCTGTTGAACCCTATACAAGGGGCCCTGTGCTATATAAACTCATTATTTTCATTCCCCACAGATGTCTGGTTGAAAGAAGAGTTATAAGTCAGGTGTGGTGGTGTGCACCAGCTACTTGTGAGGCTGAGGTGGGAGGAATGCTTGAGCACAGGAGTTGGAGGCTGCAGTGAGCTATGATCGCACCACTGCACTCTAGCCTGGGTGACAGAGTGAGACTCTAGAGACTCTATCTCCAAAAAAATACATTAAAATTTTTTTTTTCTTTTCTTCTTTTTTTTTTGGTAGAGACAGAGTCTCACTCTGTTGCTCAGGCTGGAGTGCAGTGGCGGGATCTCGGCTCACTGCAAGCTCCACCTCCCGGGTTCACACCATTCTCCTGCCTCAGCTTCCCGAGTGTCTGGGACTACAGGCACCTGCCACCACACCTGGCTAATTTTTTGTATTTTTAGTAGAGACGGGGTTTCACCGTGTTAGCCAGAATGGTCTCGATCTCCGGACCTCGCGATCCACCCGCCTCAGCCTCCCAAAGTGCTGGGATTATAGGTGTGAGCCAGCACGTCCGGCCAAAAAAAATTTTCAAGAAAAGTTATAAACAAAAACCACTATTATGGGGCTCAAACTGTGTCTGAAACTAACAGAGTCAGAATAATTTCAAGAAAATGTAAACGATGAAAGCCTTTGATTTCTAAAAACTCAGGAGGTGAGGTATCTAAAATGAAACAATAATGATTTCTGAAACAGCCGAATTAAAGAGTGCCTAAATATTGTAAAACAGGGGATTTGTGCTCCTCTCTTTGCTCCAATGAATCTATTCAAAATGGTTTACTCATTTTAAGCTGCAATTAAAACAAAATATAGTGGGGTGGTGATAACATGAATATATACATATATATGTGTGAATATATATACACACATATATACATATATAAAATGAATGTGTGTTATCTTTTACAATTAAAGCGCAATAAAGTTGAATGTGTATGTATGTATATATGTGTTTATATATGCGTATGTGGTGTGTGTGTATATATATATTTATATATAGTGTATATTTCTTGTCAATGAGACCTCAATTTTCGGACCTCTTCTCTAGCCACTCTTCTCACTCCCTTGATGATCTCATCCAGTGTTTATGGCTTTATATAACATCTGTACCGGCGTGGTCCAATGGAAATACAATGTGAGCCACATATATAATTTTAAATATTTTACTAGCCACATTCAACAAGTAAAAAGGAACATGTGAAATCAATTTTAATAATGTATTTTATTTAATCCAGTATAGCCAAAAATATCATTTCAACATGTAATCAATATTAAAAAATTATTAATAAAATATTTCACTGTTTTTTTTCTGTATTGTCTTTGACATCCAGTGAATATTTTACACTCATAGCATGTCTCATTTCAGACTAGCCACATTTCAGGTGCCCAATAGTCACATGTGGCTGGTGGCTACTGTATCAGATTGCAAGTATGCTGACAAGGTCCACATTTACTTTTCCAACCTAGATCTCTCTCCCCTGAACTGCAGACTCATTCATCCAACTGTCTGCTCAACATCCCTACCTGCATTTATTATAGGCATCTAAAATTTAGTATGTCCAGGGCCAGGCGTGGTGGTTCACGCCTGTAATCCCAGCACTTTGGGAGGCTGAGGCGGCCAGATCACTTGAGGGCAGGAGTTTGAGACCAGCCTGGGCAACATGGCAAAACCCCATCTCTACTAAAAATACAAAAACAATTAGCCGGGCATGGTGGCGCGTGCCTGTAATCCCAGCTACTCCAGAGGCTGAGGCACGAGAATAGCTTGAACCAGGGAGGCAGAGGTTGCAGTGAGCTGAGATCACTCCACTGCACTCCAGCCTGGGTGACAAAGTGAGACTTTGTCTCAAATATATATATATATATGTGTGATATTTGTAATATATATTATATATATGTGTGTGTGTGTGTGTGTGTGTGTAGTATGTCCAAAATGAAGCTACCCATCTTCCCCCAAGAAACCTTTCAGAGGCTTACACATCTCAATTAATGACGACTCCATTTTTCGGGTTGCTCAGGCCCAAAACCTTGGAGCCGTCCCAGACTCCTCCTTCTCTCACATCCTGCATCCAATCCTTCAGCACATCCTGGTGGCCCTACCTTCAAAATATAAGACCGCTTCTCACCACTTCCATTAATACCCTGGTCCAAAGCACTATCATCTCTTACTAAGATGATGGATGGATCCTCTCTTACTAAGAATGTGCTGGCCTCCTAAATGGTCTCCTTGCTTATATCCTTGGCCCCTTCAGTGTTTAAAACACAGCAGCCAGAGTGATTCTGTTAAAATGGAAGTCAGATCACAGCAGTCTGCTCTGAACTCTCCTCTGGCTCCTCATTTCACTCCGCAAAAGCCGAAGTCCTTACAATGATTCCACACCCTCACCTCCGGTGACCTCTCCACTCTCATCTCTATTCTCCCCTCGCTCACTCACATCACGTTTACCAGCCTCCTTGCTCCTTCTCAAACATGCCAGGCATGCTTCAGCCCCAAGGCATTTGCACTTGCTGTCCCCTCTGTCTGGAATGCTGTTACCCTAGACAGAAGAGTGGTTATCTTTCTCCCCTCCTTCCAGCGTTTTCTCAAATGTCACCTTTTCAGTGAGGCCTTCCCTTTACATCCTATTTAAAATTGTAGCTCACCCCCCAGACTACCTATTTTTCTTTCTTCCCCGTTTTGTTTTCTCTCCATAGCACTTACTACATACATATATATATATATATATATATATTTTTTTTTTTTTTTTTGAGATGGCATTCTGCTCTCATTGCCCAGGCTGGAGTGCATAGGTGCCATCTCAGCTCACTGCAACCTCCACCTCCCAGGTTCAAGCAATTCTCCTGCCTCGGCCTCCCGAGTAGCTGGGATTATAGGCATGAGCCACCACGCCCCACTAATTTTGTATTTTTAGTAGAGGCGGGGTTTCTCCATGTTGGTCAGGTTGGTCTCGAACTCCCGACCTCAGGTGATCCACCCATCTCGGCCTCCCAAATTGCTGAGATTACAGGTGTGAGCCACAGCGCACTTAGAATTTACGGGGAGAGACAAACACTATTAGTATTTAGAAGTTATCACTACCTAAAATCAAAACTATTAGTGTTTGTCTCTCCCCGTAAATTATAAGCTCTGTATGAGCAAAGCTTTTTGTGTGTTTTGTTCATCACTATATATCCACAACACTTAGAACAGTGTTTGGCATATAGTAGGCACTCAGTAAATATTTGTTGAATGGCTACATTATATAACATTTTCATTCAGGACGATTGGTCATAATATTAAGGAAGTATGTAATGAAAAGACATAAACACTGCTCCCATGTTTCAACATTGCTTCATGTATGCCACATTTTATAACAAAACATAAAAATATAAGATATCTGAACTTTATATTTGTTCTCGATAAAATAAAAATATTTCGATCGTTGTAATGTTATAGGTGTTTTGATGTCTTAGGAAATTTTTCAAGCATGTGAATCAAATTGTAACAGTTTTTTGTGGCAATTAGTTCACTAGTAAAACATTTTTGTTGTTTGTCTACTTTCTATGTATGTATGCATGTATGTATGTATGTATTTTATTTTTTTGAGATGGAGTCTACCTCTGTTGCACAGGCTGGAGTGCAATGGCGTGATCTCAGCTCACTGCAACCTCTGCGTCCCAGGTTCAAGCGATTCTCCTGCCTCAGCCACCCAAGTAGCTGGGACTACAGATGCCTGCCACCACGCCCATCTAAATTTTGTATTTTCAGTAGAGACGGGGTTTCACCATTTTGGCCAGGATGGTTTCGAACTCCTGACCTCAGGTGATTCACCCGCCTCAGCATCCCAGAGTGCTGGGATTACAGGCATGAGTCACCATGCCAGGCTGTTTATTTATTTAAGAGATGTGGTGGCAGGGGGGGGCCTCCCTATGTTGCCCAGGCTGGTCTTGAACTCTTAGGCTCAAGCAATCCACCCACCTTGGCCTCCCAAAGTGGTGGGGATACAGGCATGAGTCATTGCGCCCAGCCCTGCCCTGGTTGTCTACTTTCATTCAAATGAGCATTATATCTTGAGTTCCTGGTGGAACTCCAGTCACATACGATAATTTTAAAGGTTCCTTGGTCAAATACATGTGGGAAATGCTCCTTAGTGTATTATTCTGTGGAAACTATTTCATCTTCTCAGTTCTTTACTTCATTTTCTGGACTTCCTCCAGCTCAGTGACTTCACGTCATCATTTGCTCTTTCCCTGACTTGTGCATGCAACAAAAAAGATCTCCACCTCGAGGGCTTTGCCATTGCATTGCTTTTACGCTAGTAGTTAGGGAGCAATTTTTAATGTTTCCCTCTTAAAGGGTTTGTTTCTTTTTGTTTGTTTGTTTGTTTGTTTTTGCATCTTATCCTTAAGGGCTATTGACTTTGGTTTCATCTTTCTCTTGAAATGGCTGAAAATGTCTCCAGAGCGGGTATATTTTTGACTTCTTTCCCCCTCACAGTACTCCAGGCGAGAAGCTTTCTGAGATTTTCATTTTCCACACTCATGAATGGTAGTCCATTTAAAAACTCTGTGGTGGAGATCATCCTAAATGCTTAGTTCTTTCCTGGTTCCCTCTTCACACAAGGTAAAACTGTACACAGGCATAATATACATATCTATCATTAAGTATACATCATATTTGTGCATATATATATTTGCTCACTGTGACAGATTTTGAAGTTTATGAATTGGTGTTTGTGAATGAATAAAATATGTTCCATTATGCATTTTTTTTTTTTTTTGAGACAGGGTCTCACTCTGTTGTCCAAGCTGGAGTGCAGTGGGGTGATCTCAGCTCACTGCGACCTCAACCTCCCAAGCTCAAGCCATCCTCCCACAACCTCCTGAGTAGCTGGGACTATAGCTGCATGCCACCATGCCCAGCTATTTTTTTTTTTTTTTTTAATTTCGTAGTGATGGGGTTTCAACATGTTGTTCAGGCTGGTCTCGAACTTCTGGGCTGAAGTGATCTGCCTGGCTTAACCTCCTAAGATGTTGGGATTACAGGTGAAAGCCACGGCACCCAGCCTAAGTATACATTTCATACACACATGCATGTGTGCAAATGTGCATGCATGTATGTGTATACACATACATCCATGTACATTTACATATGAAGTCAGTGTCTGTACTTCCCATTGCTGGTTTTTATACTCTTACTACCTGTATATTTATTCATAAATACTGTACAGTAGCTCCTTTCCCTTTCATTGTTCATCTTGTAAAATGAATATTCTACCACTGCTTCCCCTCCTTTTGCTACTCACTTGATCCTTTGCTGCCTGCCACTTGGCCTCTTATAACTGCTTGACAAAAATCTTCTCATCTGAAGTCAGAAGCGTTGGATCACGCCTGTAATCCTAGCACTTTGGAAGACTGAGGTTGGAGGATTGCTTGAGCCCAGGAATTAGAGACCAGCCCTGGCAACATAGCAAGACCATGTGTCTACAAAAAAATAATTTTAAGAAAATTATAAAAATTGAAAAAAAAATTAGCTGGGAGTGTGCACCAGTAATCCCAGCTAGTCAGGAGGCTATGGTGAAAGGATCCTTTGAGCCCAAGAGGTTGAGGCTACAGTGAGCTATAATGGTGGCACTGTACTCCAGCCTTGGTGACAGAGACCCCGTCTCTAAACAACAGCAAAAAATCTTCTCATCTGAAAGTCATCACCATACTCAGTAACCTTTCCTTGGTCCTCATTACCTGACTTCTTCATTGTTCCTCCTCCTCTCCTTCTTGGATCTCTTTTGAGATGGAGTCTCACCTGGCCTCCCCAGTTCAAGTGATTCTCCTGCCTCGGCCTCCTGATTACAGGTGTGCACCATCATCCCCAGCTAATTTTTTTTTTGTATGGGGGCTCACCATGTTGGCCAAGCTGGTCTTGAACTCCTGACCTCAAATGATCTGCCCGCCTCAGCCTCCAAAATTGCTGGGATTACAGGCGTGAGCCACCGCGCCCAGCCCTTCTTGGATCTCTTAATGAAATACTGTTTAATGTTGAAAGGGCTGGCCCCTGTGAAGAGGTGAAAGGGTGGGGCTCAGGGCTAATGTCCTGCTTCGCCACTCCGTCTTGACAGGCCTGTTTTCTCTCCCGACCCCCAGCTTCACACAGCCTCATGTACATTTGCAGAGGGATGTTCTGCTGTTTCCTTCAGCTTCACTTGTCTGAAATATAACTCATCATCTTCCACAAAGCCAGTTTCCGTAGCTTCTCTTTTTCTGTCACTAACGTCAGCACCAGACATAAAACCTGAGTCATCTTTGACTCCTCTCTTGACTTCACACCCACGTTCTATCCATCACCTAGTTGTGTTGATTTTTTTAATGTTTTGAACTTTTGAAATATTTCAAAAACACAGAAAACTACAGAGAATAAATGATTTCATCACTGCTTAGATTTGACAAATCTTTATATTTTGTCATATGGACTTCAGAGTTTTTCAAGAAATAAAGCAGTACATTTGAAGTCCCTCTACACCTTTCCTCAATCCTGTCCTCTACTCCCTTAGAAGTTATCACTACCTAAAGTCTATGTACCCCAAAAGCAATGTTATATACTTTTCCTACATATGCATTTATCCCTAAATAATATATAGGCCAGGCACAGTGGCTGATGCTTGTAATCCCAGCACTCTGGGAGGCCAAGGTGGGAGGTTCACTTGAGCCTGGGAGTTTGAGACCAGCCTAGGCAACATGGTGAGGCCCTATCTCTATAAAACATTAAAAAATTAGCAAGGCATGGTGGCATACACCTGTAGTCCCAGCTTCTTGGGAGGCTGAGGTGGCAAGATCACTTGACCCCAGGAATTCGAGGCTGCTGTGAGCTACGATCATGCTACTGCACTCCAGCCTGGGTGGCAGAGTGAGACCCTGTCTCAAAAACAAGAATTATCAACAACAGCAACAACAACAACAATATTTTATTATAACAAAAGATTTACTTTAGAGAAAATCAAAATTATGGGAGAAATTATTCTTATTTTTTCATCTAGTTGTCTACATCTATGTAGATGTAGGTCACCTTGTTCCCAAAGATGTAATCCCATCATCATTTGAGTCACATGAATGTCAGGTATAGTTCTCAGGAGTAAACAGAGATGTGTGTGTGTGTGTGTGTGTGTGTGTGTTTAAGAGATGGGGTCTCACTCTGTTTCCCAGGCGGGAGTGCAGTGACAAGATCATAGTGTATCCAGAGTTGGTTCCTTCTGGTGGGTTCTTGGTCTTGCTGACTTCAAGAATGAAGCCACAGACCTTCGCAGTGAGTGTTACAGCTCTTAAAGGTGGCACGGACCCAAAAAGTGAGCAGCAGCAAGATTTAGAGCAAAAGAACAAAGCTTCCACAGCATGGAAGTGAACCTGAGTGGGTTGCTGCTGCTGGCTGGGTTGGCCAGCTTTTATTCCCTTATTTGTCCATTTTACAGAGCACTGATTGGCCCATTTTACAGAGTGCTGATTGGTGCATTTACTATCCTTTAGCTAGACACAGAGCACTGATTGGTGCATTTTTACAGAGTGCTGATTGGTGCGTTTACAATCCTTTAGCTAGACACAGAGTGCTGATTGATGCATTTACAATCCTCTAGCTAGACACAGAGTGCTAATTGATGTGTTTTTACAGAGTGCTGATTGGTGCATTTACAATCCTCTAGCTAGACACAGAGTGCTGATTGGTGCATTTACAATCCTTTAGCTAGACACAGAGAGCTGATTGGTGCACTTACAATCCTTTAGTTAGACGCAGAGTGCTGATTGGTGCATTTTTACAGAGTGCTGATTGGTGCATTTACAATCCTTTAGCTAGACGCAGAGTGCTGGTTGGTGCATTTACAATCCTCTAGCTAGACACAGAGAATTGCTGATTGGTGTGTTTTTACAGAGTGCTGATTGGTGCGTTTACAATCCTTTAGCTAGACACAGAGTGCTGATTGGTGCATTTGCAATCCTCTAGCTAGACACAGAGTGCTGACTGGTGTGTTGGTACAGAGTGCTGATTGGTGCATTTACCATCCTCTAGCTAGACACAGAGCGCTGATTGGTGCGTTTTTACAGAGTGCTGATTGGTGTGTTTACAATCCTTTAGCTAGACACAGAGTGCTGATTGGTGCATTTGCAATCCTTTAGCTAGACACAGAGCGCTGATTGGTGCGTTTTTACAGAGTGTGATTAGTGCATTTACAATCCTCTAGCTAGACACAGAGTGCTGATTGGTGCATTTTCACAGGGTGCTGATTGGTGCATTTACAATCCTTTAGCTAGACACAGAGCGCTTATTAGTGCATGTTTACAGAGTGCCGATTGGTGTGTTTCCAATCCTCTAGCTAGACAGAAAAGTTCTCCAAGTCCCCACTCGACCCAGGAAGTCCAGCTGGCTTCACCTCTCAATAGCTCATACTCCTGGGCTCAAGCTACCCTCCCACCTCAGCCTCTCAAGAAGCTGGGAATACAGGCATGTGCCACTGCACCTGGCTAAGAGAGAGCTTCTGAATGTCTTTGCTTATGAATCTAAATGTATAAAGTGAGTAAATATTATGGAGTCCAAATGAGATTTATGTTACTATTGGTAGGGTCATAGGAATATGCTAAAAGAAGGAATTGTAAGGGCTCAGTGCTATTAGATAATGAAAGAGAGAAACTCACTACGTTGACAAGTGTTTTGAAAAAGATACCCCTTGGTTTGTTCAATAAACCCTACTAGGATAATTTGTTAGCTAACGATTAGGAAAAGGCCTCTTTAATCATTACCCAACCTCCATGCACATTAAAAAGTAAAATAAAGGCTGAGCGTGGTGGCTCATGCTTGTAATCCCAGCACTTTGGGAGGTCGAGGTGGGTGGATCATAAGGTCAGCAGTTCAAGACCAGCCTGGCCAACATAATGAAACTCCGTCTCTACTAAAAATACAAAAAGTTAGCCGGGCATGGTGGTACATGGCTGTAATCCTAGCTACTTGGGAGGCTGAGGCAGGAAAATTGCTTGAACCCAGTAAGTGGAGGTTGCAGTGAGCCAAGATCACTCCGCTGCACTCCGGCTTGGGCAACAGAGTAAGACTTCGTCTAAAAAAATAATAATAAAATGAAAATATCAATCATACATAGAAAACTGAAATAAATAAACATTTATCCAATCTCTAGGTAAAATTATTCTAAACGTGGGGGGAAAAGCAAGAAACTTGATCATACAAAACCTTTGTGTGGCTGGGCACAGTGGCTCATGCCTGTAATTTCAGCACTTTGGGAGGCTGAAGCAGGAGGGCTGATTGAGACCAGGAGTTTGAGACCAGCCTGGGCAACAGAGTGAGATGCTCCATCTCTATTCAAAATATTTTTTAAAAATAGGCCGGGCATGGTGGTTCATGCCTGTAATCCCAGCACTTTGGGAGGCTGAGGCAAACGGATCACCTGAGCTCAGGAACTCAAGACCAGCCTGGCCAGGAGGTCATACACACACACACACACATACACACACACACGCACGCACACACATATACACACATATATGTAATATAAATATATATATTTAAAAGTAAAATAAAACTTCTGTAAAAAAAAGAATCATGAATTAAAAGATAGACAATAAACTGTGTAAAGGGATAATATATTTATTGTAAGGGGGCTAATGCTGTCTTTGATAATTAAAACAGAAAGACTCCAATAGACCAATGTATATCACATGGAAGATCTCTTCACCAAGAGGGAGATAAAAATAATGAAGATTGGAAAAACTGTTCCGCCTCACTACAAATCAAAGCAAGGTAAATGAAAATAAATATTACTATCAGTTATTGCCTATCAAATCAGCAAATATTTTTTCTTTTTGAGACAGAGTCTCTCTCTGTCACCCAGGCTTGAGTGCAATGGCACAATCTCAACTCACTGCAGCCTTTGCCTCCTAGGTTCAAGTGATTCTCCTGGCTCAGCCTCCTGAGTAGCTGAGACTATACGTTGTGCCTGCCACCACACCCAGCTAATTTTTGTATTGGGGTTTCACCACGTTGCCCAGGCAGGTCTCGAACTCCTGGCCTCAAGTGATCTGCCCATCTCAGCCTTCCAAAATGCTGGAATTACATGCGTGAGCCACCACACCCGGCCAGCAAACTTTTTTTTAAAGACTATTAGTGAATTAGAAACTTCTGTTCATTTTTGGTGCTTCATTTAGCTAAAGCAATACGATAGCGTAGTGGATGTTTGAAATATTCCTGCACAGCTGACCATAATCTTTTGAATAGCATTTCAATTAGGGTTGCCAGATTTAGCAAATAGGAACATGGATGCTTGGTTAAGTCTGAATTTCAAATAAACAAGAAATAATTTTTTACTATACGTCCCATAAATGTTTGGGATGCACTTATATTAAAAATTATTACTTGTTTATCTGAAATTCAGATTTAACCAGATATCCTGTATTTTATCTGGCAAACTTATTTCCTATATTTGTGGAAATTCCAAGTTTATAATGCTCATATCGAATTCTTAGTGTCCTTTTCAGCTAGCCTGCAAGCATGTGGTCTCGGCTTTGCTTTCAGGAAACTTATATTAGGCAGTGATGATGATTAAACCAGGCTCTGCATGGAGCTTCCTTTTGTGCTGACAGAGGTAATGAAAGGAGGGAGCCATCTATTTTGGGTGCTGGCAGCAGTGCCAGTGGATTTTTTTTAGAGTGGGGTTCAGGGCTACCACATATGTATAAGTCTAGGGAGTGCTATTTACATATCTGTCGCCCAGGCCAGAGTGCAGTGGCGCGATCTCGGCTCACTGCAACCTCTGCCTCCCGGGTTAAAGCAATTCTGCCTCAGTCTCCTGAGTAGCTGGGATTACAGGTGCCTGCCACCATGCCCGGCTAATTTTTTGTATTTTTAGTAGAGACGGGGTTTTACCACATTGGCCAGGCTGGTCTCGATCTCTTGACCTCAGGTGATCTGCCAGCCTCAGCCTCACAAAGTGCTGGGATTACAGGCTATAGTATCTTTTCCATCAGCTTATTCTGTGGCCTGATTTGGGGTATTTCTGGCAGCTTAGCCTTGATTATCCAGTCCCTCCAACAATTCTGTGAAAGACTCAATATCCTTTAGTAAACAACTTCTCTGCTCGGTCTCCCAGAGTCAGCTTCTGTTACTTGTGACTAAAAACCCTAATAGACAATTGTATCAAGAGTCTTAAAAATGTGCAAATCGGCTGGGCACAGTGGCTCTCAACACTTTAGGAGGCCAAGGCCGGTGGATTGCTTGAGCCCAGGAGTTTGAGATTGGCCTGGGCAACATACTGAGACCCTGTCTCTACAAAAAAAAATTTTTTTTTTTTTTTTTTTTTTTTTTTTTTGAGACGGAGTCTCGCGCTGTCGCCCAGGCTGGAGTGCAGTGGCGCGATCTCGGCTCACTGCAAGCTCCGCCTCCCGGGTTCACGCCATTCTCCTGCCTCAGCCTCCTGAGTAGCTGGGACTACAGGCGCCCACCACCGCGCCCGGCTAATTTTTTGTATTTTTAGTAGAGATGGGGTTTCACTGTGGTCTCGATCTCCTGACCTTGTGATCCGCCCACCTCGGCCTCCCAAAGTGCTGGGATTACAGGCGTGAGCCACCGCGCCCGGCCAAAAAAAAATTTTTTTAAAGAAAATTAGCTAGGTATGGTGGTGTGAGTCTATAGTCCCAGCTACTCTGGAGGCTGAGGAAGGAGGATCACTTGAGCCTGGGAGGCAGAGGTTGTAATGAGCCGAGATCATGCTACTGCACTCCAGTCTGGGTGACAGAGCAAGACCCTGTCTCTAAAAAAAAATGTGCAAATCCTTTGAGTCTTCAGTCTTAGATATTTACCTAAGTGTGCACTCTATAGTGCAGACAAAATTTTGTACACAAAGATGTTCATCCAGGTGTTATTTATTTTCTGAGATGGAGTCTTGCTCTGTCACCCAGACTGGAGTGCAGTGGCACAATCTCGGCTCAGTGCAGCCTCCACCTCCCGGGTTCAAACGATTCTCCTGCTTCAGCCTCCCGAGTAGCTGAGATTACAGACACATGCCACCACGCCCAACTAATTTTTGTATTTTTAGCAGAGACAGGGTTTCACCATGTTGGCCAGGCTGGTCTTGAACTCCTGACCTCAAGTGATCCACCCACCTTGGCCTCCCAAAGTAATAGGATTATAGGTGTGAGCCACCGCACCTGGCCCAGGTGTTATTTATTTATTTATTGATTTTTGAAACGGAGTCTCACCCTGTCACCCAGGCTGGAGTGCAGTTGTACAATTTTGGCTCACTGCAACCTCTACCTCCCGGGTTCAAGCAAGTCTCCTGCCTCAGCCTCCTGTGTAGCTGGGATTATAGTCGCATGTCACCATGCCCAGCTATTTTTTGTGTTTTTAGTAGAGACGGGGTTTTGTCATGTTGGCCAGGCTGGTTTCGAACTCCTGACCTCAGGTGATCCGCCCACCTTGGCCTCCCAAAGTGCTGGGATTATAGACGTGAGCCACCTCACCTGGCCGGTGTTATTAATAGAAAACTGAAAAACTGGAAATAATTCAAACTTCTAACATTAAGACAATGGTTGAGTAAATTATGATACAGCTAGATATCAGGAAACTGAATAGTCTTTAAACAGAATCATTAGAGAAGCATCTAAGGATATGGGAAATGCTGTAATATTAAAAGTGGCAATACCAAGATAAAATTTTACTTGTGTCAGCCAGGTGTCGTGGCTCACACCTGTAATCCCAGCACTTTCAGAGGCCGAGGTGGGAGGATTGCTTGAGGCCAAGAGTTTGAGACCAGCCTGGGCAATGTGGAGAAACCTGGTCTTCACCAAATACAAAAATAAGCTGGGTGTGGTGACAAGTGCCTGTGGTCCCAGCTACTCAGGAGACTGAGGTAGGAGGATTGCTTGAGCCCAGGAGGTCGAGGCTGCGGTGAGCCCTGATGATGCCACTGCCCTCCAACCTGGGTGACAGAGTGAGGACTTGCCCCCACCAAAAAAAAAATTATATGTATGGTACAATCGCTATTATCCTGGAAAAAAAAAAAAAAAAAAAAAAAGCAGAAAAAAAGCTGGAAGAAAATATGCCAAAAAGGGATTTGGGTCACCAGCTTATTTTTTTTCCTGCCGTTTTATACTTTTAAATTTGTTATACAATGAATAAAAATTACTCTTGTAGTCAGAAAAAGAAGCCTCTTCTCTAATCCTATTGGATGACCTATACTCCACTGGCCAATATTTCTATTGCACAAACAGGCTGGGTGATTTATGTAGGGGTGGGGATTCCAGAAGCATAAGGTTTTAGAGTGATCGCCCAAGTTAGGCCACAGGGGCAGAATAGCAAAAGAGTTTCTAGAGAAATACTGAAATCCCTTTGGGGCAGTCTCATTCTCATTGATTCTATTTTGGTTTTCACTTGCAAAAGAGCCCCTTGATTCCCTTCTGACATCACCTTTGGAAATCTTTCCTGTATAAGGTGGCAAAATCTAGCCAGGCTGATTTAAATATTATAATACGGTTAACAGCTTCAGCACAATGATAAAAAGGTCTGTTTCTCAAACAGAGGTAAGTAAACCTGGGGAAGAGAACAGGCTGGGAAAGGGGGTCGTGTGTAAAGCAACAAGGCGCATCTTCCTGGAGTTTCCATTTTATTAGACAATGAGTAATTTTGTTATTATTATTATTATTATTTTTGAGACAGAGTATCGCTCTGTTCCCCAGGCTGGAGTGCAGTGGCGTGATCTTAGCTCACTGCAACCTTCACCTCCTGGGCTTAAGCGATTCACCCACCTTAGCCTCCCAAGTAGCTGGGATTACAGGTGCGTGCCACCACACCCAGCTAATTTTTGTATCTTTAGTAGAGATGGGGTTTCACTATGCTGGCCAGGATGGTCTCGAATTCCTGACCTTAAGTGATACACCCATCTTGGCCTCCCAAAGTGCTAGGGTTACAGGCATGAGCCACCTTGCCTGGCTGATAATGAGTAATTTTAAATAGTATTTTTATATTAAAACGCATTTGGGTATGTTATGGAGCAGGAAGCAAACTTTGCATAGATTTTTGGAATAATACCTGTGAGTTCAACAAAATTGTGTGCTTACTGCATTCATACATTTGTGCTTTGGGATACTTCTGTGGAAAGATGTGGGAAGTGCAGAAGGGCATCCCTTTGCTTCTTTGTTAGGTAGGCATTTGATTCCTCCCAGTATCTGAATGATTGGGTTATTCCCAGAATATCTCTTTCCAATTGCTCAGGAGACCCCAGGGGGGTTAACTGAGAATAAGATCCGTTTTATTTAACAACTCAAGATTTATTCACCATGACTAAGTAAATGGGCAGTAATAATTTCTTTTTTCCTCTCAAAGCTCGTGTAATCCGTTTTTCTCCTTTGCCTACTTGGTTTGTGTCCTGGAGTTTTTGTGCAAGACTGGATGATGTATTTCTATTCAACTTTATTTGATGATGCCAGAATCAAGTGTCATTAGGGAGATCTTTCTTATCAAGGCTTTCCAGATACCATCTATGATTTTAGAGTCACACCTAAATTCTAGCGTGTAGGTTCCCCTTCCCGAATCTCTTAAAAAACTTTTGTCCTTTTGTAATATTTTGTTCCAAATCCTAGTGTGACCTCTGTTCTCCAAAGTGATTGCAGGACATTTCCTTTTCCTTGTTTTTTTTTTTTTACACTTTTTTTTTTTTTTCAGGCTGGAGTGCAGTGGCACGATCTCGGTTCACTGCAACCTCTGCCTCCCAGGTTCAAACGAGTCTCCTGATTGCAGGACATTTTTGACAAAACTGTGAAATGCTCTGAGATTCTCGAAAGAGAGATGAGTCATGTAATACTCTAACAGAAACAGGGATCCATTTATTCATCCATGATTTCAACAACATTTATTGAATGCCTGCTACATACTAGGCACCGTCCTAGATGCGGGGGATTCAATGATGAGCAAAACCTGACACTATTCCAGCCCTCAAGGAGCTCATATCCAGTACAAGAGATAGGTCTTAAATCAGCTAGCCACAAATGCATGAATAATTATAATCAGAATAATGTAAACAGGACTTCACAGCCACCTCAACTCTACTCTGGTGTATGGACAAGAGTGTCTAGAATATTGGATTATTCTTCTCATTTCTTCCTTCTCCCTAGGGAATTATCCATCTGCACTCTCTGTTATGCAACTTTGTAGTACATGCCACCCAGTAGAGTTGGTGGAGTATATTTCCCCATTCCAGGAATTTGGGGCTTGGCCAGGTGTCCTATTTTGACCAATGGGCCAAAGTGGTAGCGTATCAGTTCTGAGCAGAGGCTTTAAGAAGCATCTTGTATTCCTGCTATCCACTAAAAGACAAGCATGCCACAGGTACCTACTTCCTTTTTGGCATGGGTCCTGAAATGAGAGATGGCATGGGTCCTGAAATGGAGCAGACCTGAACCTGAGCCTAAGAAACCAGGCTGGCCAGGCGCAGTGGCTCATGCCTGTAATCCCAGCACTTTGGGAGGCCAAGGCAGGCAGATTGCTTGAGCCCAGAAGTTTGAGACCAGCCTGGGCAACATGGTGAAATCTTGTCTCTACAAAAAAGCAGAATATTAGCCAGGCGTGCTGGTGTGTGCCTGTAGTCCCAGCTACTCAGGAAGCTGAGGTGGGAGCATCACTTGGGAGGCCGAGGCTGCAGTGAGCTGAGATCGCACCACTGCACTTCAGCCTGGGCCATAGAGTGAGATCCTGTCTCAAAAAATAAAATTGAAGAAAAGAAAAGAAGAGGGCCGGACGCAGTGGCTCACCCCTGTAATCCCAGCACTTTGGGAGACCGAGGCAGGTGGATCACCTGAGGGCAGGAGTTCAAGACCAGCCTGTCCAACATGGCAAAACCGCATCTCTGGTAAAAATACACAAGATTAGCCCGGTGTGGTGGCAGGCGCCTGTAATCCCAGCTACTCGGGAGGCTGAGGCAGGAGAATCACTTGAGCCCCGGAGGCGGAGGTTGCAGTGAGCTGAGTTTGCACCACTGCACTCCAGCCTGAGCAACAGAGGGAGACTCCGTCTCAAAAAACAAACAAAACAAACAAACAAACAAAAACAGTACGAAGAACCCCATATACTCTCTTTACTCAGATTCAGCTATTATTACCATTATGGCTCATTTGAGCATGCTCTCTCTCTCTGTATCCATCTATCTGAGATTAAGTTTCATGATTTATGACCCCTAAAGACTTAAGTCGCCCAGGCTGGTGTGCAGTGGTGCAAACATGGCTCACTGCAGCTTTGACCTCCTGAACTCAAGCGATCCTCCTGCCTGTACATTTTGAAGACTAGCAATATTATTTTACATAACCACAGTACAGTTAACTTCAATTTAATATTGATATAATAATTTTTTCTTATCTACTGTCCATATTTCCATTTTATCAGTTGATCCAATGATGTCCTTTATAGCATCATCTCCCCCCTCCAAGATCCAATCTAGGATCTGGTATGCATTATCTGTCATGTTGCTTTAATCTCCTTAAATCTGGACACATTTCCACAGTCTTTGTCTTTTTGTTGTTGTTGTTGTTTTTTGAAATGGGGTCTTAGCTGGAGTGCAGTGGTGCAATCATGGCTCACTGCAACTTCGACCTCCCAGGTTCAACTGATCCTCCTGCCTCAACATTGTGAGTAGCTGGGACCCCAGGTGCGCACCACCATGCCTGGCTAATTTTTAAATTATTTGTAGAAGTCTCGCTATGTTGCCCAGGGTGGTCTCAAACTCCTGGGCTCAAGTAATCCTCCCACCTTGGCCTCCCAAAGTGCTGGGAGTACAACTATGAGCCATCATGCCCGGGCTTTGTCTTTTTTAAAATTTATTTTTAATATTATTATTATTATTATTATTGTAGATTAGGAATCCTGCTATGCTGTCCAGGCTGCTCCTGAACTCCTGGCCTCAAGTGATCTTCTCGCTTCAGCCTCCCAAAGGGCTAGAATTACAGGCGTAAGGCACTCCACCAGGACAGCTTTGTCTTTTATAACATCACTGTTTTTTAAGAATATAGGCCAGGCACAGTGACTCACGCCTGTAATCCCAGCACTTTGGGAGGCCGAGGTGGATCACCTGAGGTCAGGAGTTCAAGATCAGCCTGGTTAACATGACAAAGCCCCATCTCTACTAAAAATACAAAAATTAGCTGGGCGCGGTGGCGGGTGCCTGTAATCGCAGCTACTCAGGAGGCTGAGGCAGGAGAATCACTTGAACCCAGGAGGCAGAGGTTGCAAGATGGCACCATTGCACTTCAGCCTAGGTGACAGAGTGAGACTCCATCTAAAAAAAAGAGAGAGAGAAAGAGAGATAGAATATAGTCCTCTTTTTTTTTTTTAAAAAAAAAAAATAGTGTTTCTTACTTGGAGTTTCTTTGGTGTTTCCTCCTGATTAGATTCAGGTGATGCATTCTCAGCTAGAACACTACACAAATGTTTCTGGGTGTTTCTCAGGGTGTCAAACCAGAGGCACATATTATCCATCTGTCCCACTGGTGATATTAATTTTGATCACTTGGTCAAGGTGATGTCCAGTTTCTTGACTGTATAGTTATTCCTTTTGCTATGCAATTAACAAGAAGTCAGTGGGGTAATACCTTTTTTTTTTTTTTTTTTTTGAGACAGAGTTTCGCTCTTGTTGCCCAGGCTGGAGTGCAATGGCATGATCTCAGCTCATTGCAACCCCTGCCTCCCCAGTTGAAGTGATTCTCCTGCCTCAGCCTCCTGAGTAGCTGGGATTACAGGCACCCACCACCACGCCTGGCCAATTTTTGTATTTTTTAGTAGAGACAGGGTTTCGCCATGTTGACCAGGCTGGTCTTGAACTCCTGACCTCAGTTGATCCACCCGCCTCGGCCTCCTAAAGTGCTGGGATTACAGGCGTGAGCCACCATGCCTGGCCACTGGGGTAATACTTTAAGAACACGCAAATAGCCTACTTCTCATCTAAATCCATTGATGACTCTTGTCTGAACCAATATTTACTATGATGGTTGCAAAATATTGATTTTCCAACTCTAGCACTTCTTCCACATTCACAATTGAATTCTACTGTAAAGTTCTCTCCCTTCTTCATTTTATTTATTTAGCTATTTTTTTAATCTATTATTGGTATGAATTTATATCTTTACTATTTTTTTAACATGTCCTAATTCATTACTGTATTTAATTATTTTGAATCTCAATTTTCCCAGATTTGGCCCATGGTCCCTTCAAGGTGGTACCTGTCCTTGTGACATACCACCATCATTTATTTTGAGCACTTCCTTAATTTCTGGCATAAAAATATGCTCCAGGCTCACCTTGTGCTTACCTTGCCCAGCCCTGGAATCAGCCATTCTCTAACAAGCTCTGGTACACTAAGATCTTTCAACTCCAGCTTACAGCTGTATCACGACACGGTAGGTCAGCCCTGAAAACACCAAGGCTACGTTTGTGGGATCTTCATGAAAAGCTGTCTTTTGGGTACAGGATATTTTCTGGGAAGTAACGGGAAACAAAATTGGTCAGAAAGTTGGCCAGAGAGCTAGAATGTTCTGTGGCAAGCAAATCGGAATCAGTGAAGGTTCCTGATCAGAATTCTTGACTGGAAATTCTAGTACAAAGAATGGGAAAAGGGTGTGCTCGAAGATTGATTTGGTAGAGACTGGATTTATTAGTTGGGGACATACAGTCTGGAGGAGGCAAGTATATACAGTTGTCCCTCGGTATCCAAAGGGAATTGTTTCCAGGACCCTCATGGGCACCAAAATTCGTGGATGCTCATGTCTCGTATATAAAATGGTGTAGTATTTGTATAACCTATGTACATCTTCCTGTATATGTATTTTTTCCAAGGCACAGTCTCATTCTATTACCCAAGCTGGAGTGCAGTGGAATGATCTCAGCTCACTGCAACCTCTATCTTCCGGGTTCAAGCACTTCTCCTCCCTCAGCCTTCCGAGTAGCTGGGATCACAGGTGCGTACCACCACGCCCGACTAATTTTTGTATTTTTAGTAGAGACAGGGTTTCAACACGTTGGCCAGGCTGGTCTCAAAGTCCTGGCTTCAAGTGATCTGCCCACCTTGGCCTCCCAGAGTGCTGGGATTACAGGCGTGAGCCACCGGGCCCGGCCTTCCTGTATACTTTAAATCATCACTACTTATAATACCTAATACAATGTAAATGCTATGTAGATATACTCTATTGTTAAACATTTGTATTACTTTTTATTATTTATTGTCATTTCTTCATTTTATTTTAGAATGTTTTTGATCTGAGGTTGGTTTAATCCATGGATGCAGAACCTGAGGATATTTCCTTATACTAATTAAAAAGAAAATTTTGTAAAACACTTCTCTCATAATTCCTATGTATAACATAGGAGCATAACAGCTAAGACAAATGAAACCAACTGAAATCCCAGTTTTATTCTTGTCCATGTAATATCAATTTCTTCTGCCAACGTTATTTTTTGTTTTTTTGCCGGCAAAGAATACAAATAGCTGATTTGAGCCTCATCTCCTTTCCCTGGCCACCCTCTAGTGGAGGTGAAATGAAATTATACAATGGCCTACACACAGCAAGCCTAGAGGGAAAAAGAAACAGCTATAGGTAAATTAGGTGGTGAAATCACCACAGTTAGAGTTGGAGGGATTGAAATATCTTTGTGTCCAATCCCTTATTTTGCAGATAGGGAAACTGAGGCCCAGGGAGGGGGAAGCTATTTGCCCAAAGTCATAAAGCTAATGGCAGAGCCAGAACACACTCTACTCCCTGATATGCAGCATCATTTTAAAGAAATTTTTAAAAACTTTTCTATTAAAAAGCCCATTTTAATTCATAAGAATTGACTTAATTTTTGTAATATTTTTTCACCTTATATATATTTTATATATAAAGATATTTACATATATTATATATATATATATATTTCAGAACTTTACTTTCAGGAATAGGGATGGACAGTTAGTAGTTATTTCAAAATATCATACATCTCACTCCATTCCCAATTATTTTCAAAATTGTTGAAAGAAAAAGTGATCAACAAAAAACTGTCATCCAAAGAAATGGAAGTTGAGGGGAATAGACTTGATCCAAATGATGGTTCTGTAACTTCAAATGAATTTTTATGCAGTTCTGAATGTGGGACAGGGTTATAAGAGATAATTGCTTAACGCAGTGGTCCCTAACCTTTTTGGCACCAGGCATCAGTTTCGTGGAAGACAATTCTTCCATGGATGGTAGGGTGGGGTGGGGTGGGGTGGGGAATGATTTTGAGATGAAATTGTTCCACCTCAGATCATCAGGCATTAGAGTCTCATAAGGAGTGTGCAACCTAGGTCCCTCAAATGCACAGTTCGCAATAGGGTTAATGCCCCTATGAGAACCTAATTCCACTGTTGATCTGACAGGAGGTAGCGCTCAGGCGGTAAAATGCTCACCAGCCTGCTGCTCACCTCCTGCTGTGCGGTCGGTTCCTAATGGGCCATGGACATTACCAGTCCGTGGCCCAGCAGTTGGGGAGCCCCAGCTTAAGGTCTACAATACACAGGCCCTCTAGGTGTAAATTCAGAAGTTACTGTCCTAAGTAGTGTACACCAGTTTAAATAAAAGATCTGAAATGTCTTTTTACCTGCTGATGTGATGGAGCTGGGAGGATTTTGGTACCTTTATTTCTTTTTTCTTTTTTTTTTTGTGAGACAGAGTCTCACTCTGTCACCCAGGCTTGAGTGCAGTGGCACAATCTCGGCTCACTGCAAGCTCCGCCTCCCAGGTTTACGCCATTCTCTTGCCTCAGCCTCCCGAGTAGCTGGGACTACAGGCGCCCGCCACCACGCCCAGCTAATTTTTTTTGTATTTTTTTAGTGGAGACGGGGTTTCACCATGTTAGCCAGGATAGTCTCGGGATCTCCTGACCTCGTGATCCTCCCGCCTCGGCCTCCCAAACTGCTGGGATTACAGGCGTGAGTCACCATGCCGGGCCGGCTGGTACCTTTTTAATGAATAATGATGACCTTCCAAATGATGTACTGCATTGTTGTTAAGTGTATCTGACAGCTATCTTGTTGATTTGCAATTTGGTTTAGCAATATAAGCTGTCATATTGCTTTATGAGGTTTGTATTTAATAACAGCACTAGCAATTTCCAGTTGTGTCCCACTCAATCCTTTTCATACTCAAGATTTTATCCTCAAACTAATCCTGGGAAGGAATTGTCCTCCAACTTCTACCACTCTGGTCCAGGACACTATCATTTCTTGCCTGGATTACTGCCCATTTTCCTAGCTGCTTGCTCAGCCTCTGGTCTTACCCATTCTTGACACCCTCTGCCCACCCCACTCTTCACATGAGAGCAGCCCATTGCTCTCAGAACAATACATGAAGGCTGAGTGTGGTGGCTCACGCCTGTAATAATCCCTGCACTTTGGGAGGCCAAGGCGGGCAGATCGCCTGAGGTCAGGAGTTCGAGACCAGCCTGGCCAACATGGTGAAATCCCGTCTCTACTAAAAATACAAAAATTAGCTGGGTGTGGTGGTGAGAGTCTGTAATCCCAGCTACACGGGAGGCTGAGGCAGGAGAATCGCTTGAACCTGGGAGGTGGAGGTTGCAGTGAGCCGAGATTGTGCCACTGCATTCCAGCCTAGGTGACAGAACGAGACTCCTTCTAAAAAAAAAAAAAAAAAAAAAAAAGGAGAACAATGCGTGAAAGCTCAAAGGACCCAGACCCAGCTTACCTTATGCCAGTCCTCCTCGTCCTTCATATTCTACCCCAGTGGTCTTCAACGTTTGTTGCTCAACATAATTCCTGACATGTTTTAAAATTGACATCTAAACTTTTACATCATAAATTAAAATACTGGAGACAATGCAATTGTGGCATTTTGTAAATATTTTAGAAGAAATTTTACATTACTTTTGGACTCTTACTGCCCTAGGAGTTTTCTTTTTAAAAATAACAACTTCATTAAGATATATTTATCATACCATAGGGCTCATATCGTATCAATTTGACAGCATAATTCCTCTAAAAAACATGAAGACAAGCTCCTTAACAGTTGGAGGCTATACATCATTCCCTTTTCTTTTTGAACATGTAAGTCCATTCCTCTTCCTCCACAGATTTTTATTCTAATATTTTGTATTCTGAAAGTGTTTATATAGATCATCTTGTCATACTTCCTTGCAGCAAATAATCAGATACACGTTAAACTTGAAATGATTTTTAATTTTGTCACCACAATGCTCTAAAATGTTAACACTTTTCTTCTGAATTAAAATAGCTTTACAGATGATTTGTTTATAAGTTATATTATTAGACAATCAACATAAATGTAACTTTTTTTTTTGAGATGGAGTCTCGCTCTGTTGCCCAGGCTGGAGTGCAGTGACGCGATCTCAGCTCACCGCAACCTCTGCCTCGCAGGTTCAAGCGATCTCCTGCTTTAGCCTCCCAAGTAGCTGGGATTACAGGTGCATATCACCACACCTGGCTAATTTTTGTATTCTTAGTAGAGACAGGGTTTCACCATGTTGGCCAGGCTGGTCTCGAACTGCTGACCTCAAGTGGTCCGCCTGCCTTGGCCTCCCAAAGTGCTGGGATTATAGGCATGAGCCACTGTACCTGGCCACAACAATTTTAATCAATAATTATTAAGCATGAGGAGTACATTTTTATTGGAAACACAGCTCTAAAGTGTATGGGGCCATTTTTAGTTCATGTTTCTGTGGATTACTTTTACTGCTGGAAGACAGGGTTCAACATCAACTTTGTTCCTATTTTTCTTTTCTTTTATAGATACAAGCATTGAGGAACCTCATTCACAAATTTAAATAGATGAGAATGGAATTTTTTTATAGCAATGCCACCCATTTCTTTGAACCCTTTCCAAGTTACATATAAAAAAGTATTCTATGATCAAAGTTATTTTTAATGATTAGCTGGCAATTAAGTCCTCCTTCAATGTTACTGAAAGCAATGAATTAGAAACCACTTGACTGGGAAAAAGACATGCTATCCCATTATCAGAGTATCACTAATTTTCTCAGCACCAACACCAATATGTTGGATTGTCCTTCTATTTATATCTCTGGAGGTTCTCACACCCTGTGGCAATGCTCCATACTAACTTTTGGGATGGGCGAGAAGTATGGTTTTCTTTTTTGACGGTAGAGATAGGCAATCATGAAAGGGGTGGTGGGAAAGATTCTGCAGGTTGCCACTTCCTCAGGCAGATGGATTTTGGGAATCTGAGTACATATGAAAGTGAATGATCTGGAAATTGATTCCTTTAAAACTATCTGTGCCTACATATGCCTTGAAAAATCTTCATACACCCTCAGGGGTACATATACTTACTTATCTTTAACTACAGCTGCTTCAACCCAGGAGTTCTTGAATTTTAGTGCTCATCAGACTTGCTTGGTGTGTTTCTAAATATGCAAATTCCAGATCAGGCTCCCAGACATTCTGATTCCGGAGGTCTGGGGTGGGGCCCGAGACTTTTTTTTTTTTTTTTTTTTTGAGACATAGCCTTGCTCTGTCGCCCACGCTGGAGGGCAGTGGCGCGATCTTGGCTCACTGCAACCTCCACCCCACAGATTCAAGTGATTCTCCTGCCTCAGTCTCCTGAGTAGCAGGGACTACAGGCACGTGCCACCACGTCCAGCTAATTTTTTGTATTTTTAGTAAAGACGGGTTTTTTTTTTTTTGAGACGGAGTCTCGCTCTGTCACCCAGGCTGGAGTGCAGTGGCGCAATCTCGGTTCACTGCAACCTCCGCCTCCCGGGTTCACGCCATTCTCCTGCCTCAGCCTCCCGAGTAGCTGGGACTACAGGTGCCCGCCACCACGCCCGGCTAATTTTTTGTATTTTTAGTAGAGACAGGGTTTCACCGTGTTACTCAGGATGGTCTCAATCTCCTGACCTCATGATCCGCCCACCTCAGCCTCTCAAAGTGCTGGGATTACAGGCGTGACTCTAGGGCAAGCCTCTGAATGAGGAGGCTAAGCTGCCTACTTGGTTCTGTGTGGCCACACAGGCCCCAGGGGAATGAACACAATAACAGCTCTTCCTGATTGTTGATTACTGGCCAAATCCATCCCTAAACAATGCCTCCCCTAACACTTCTCCTTCCTCACTTGATACATGGCAGGTTCTCTAAGCTTGCTCACGTGGGTGCTATGATGAGTCCACAGGCCAAAGGAGGGATGTGTGTCTTTTTCAAGAATGTTTTCAGGTAATGGTGAGAGGTGATCAATAAAATTTGCAAGCCATTTGTTAAACACATCCATAATTAAAATCAGTATTACAATGAAGTTATAATAAAGATACAGGTAAAAATTACTAAAAAGTCATCACTTCCTGATTATCATACTATGTTGTACTATCATTTATGATCTTGAGATTATTTATTGTTATCTTTATGGTGCAAATACTATGTAACAGTGCTACAGTGCACCATGTTAGGTGATGTCACATTGTTAGCTTAAAAATTGGCCACCGTGGGAGTATTTATACCATGGAAATTAGTAAATATTACAAATTTTTTTTTTTTTTTTTGGAGGGTGGACTGTGAAACATTTACTAGTACACCACTGGCTGTAGGCCTTGGGCAATTCATGTCCCTATTGTCTGTTTCTTGGCCTTTACCTGAATGAGTTAGCTGCTTAAACTTCTATTCCTAGTTCAGGGATTCTTAGTTGTTGAAAACAGATTCCTGCATCCCTTCTCCAACAGACTGTGATTCAGTGCACGTTAAACTAATTCCCAGGTGCTTCTGAGGAAGGCATAGCAGACCACAATTTTAGAAGTCCCCATGGGGTTGAAAGGAGATGACCTGGAAAGAGGAAAAACGAAATATCCTGCTCTTGACATTAGTGCACAAGAGTGAAAGCTTTCATAGAATTGCTTATAAGCTTAAAATAACTCCTTTCCCTAATGAAGATGCATGGAAGCTTGGCTGACTCAATGGTTTATCTAACGGTTTATTCCACTGATAAGTGAATGACTATGTTAAGGCAAAAACTGACCCAAGGAAGTCAGTTTCCAACATCTCTTCAATTACTCTTTTACATATTGTTGTATGCACTGCAGTAGACTCAATTCAGATCAAATATTTGTTGAACATTACTTACAAGGACCTGTCATTGACTTTCATACATATTCATGGGTGAAATCAACCATAATAATCAATAAAGTGGAATGATTCTCTTCTGTATCTGCTTCAACTTCATCCCCTGTGAGTTTTGAGGCTTCCCACCACCTTCCACTCTCATTGCCACCTGTGTCTGTCCCAGCTGCTGCTGCCTCTCCAGTTGTCTGTACCTCTCGCCACCATACCACTTCACCATTCCTGCTCTTGCCACACACAGAGCTTCATTATGACCAAGTATGCCTTTCTTTTTTGCCTCATGCAAAACTCACTCTAGAGAAGACTGTCCTAATTAAGGACTCTGACTTAACAAGGGTAGGTTCAATTTAAGTTCACTTTGGCCATACTTAAAATAGTTGAGTTTTTTTTTTCCCCCAAGAGACAGAGTCTCACTCTGTCGCCCAGGCTGGAGTGCAGTGGCACCATCTCGGCTCACTGCAACCTCCAGAGGCCTCCTGGGTTCAAGCAATTCTCCTGCCTCAGCCTCCTGAGAAGCTGGGATTGCAGGCGCATGCCACCATGCCCAGCTGATTTTTGTATTTTTAGTAGAGATGGGTTTCACCATGTTGGACCATGGCCAACAGCCAGACTGGTCTCAAACTCATGACTTCAGGTGATCCACCTGCCTCAGCCTCCCAGAGTGCTGGGATTACAGGTGTAAGCCACAGTGTCCAGCCAATAGTTGAGTTTTACTAATGTTCAACAGGCTTAGAAAACAGATTCAGTTCTAGTTTGCACTTTTTCACTTTGTTTTGTAAACAACTTAGGTTAGTTTAATGGTTCACTGAAAACTTAATATTTGAAATCTGCTCAGAGGTTCAATAGAATAGTATAATTCTTTGTTGCTTCTTGGTCCCTTTTCTGTTTGGTTCTGGTCCTAAGAGAAGCAAAGCACTGACATCTGTTGCAATGTTCTTCCCCCTCTCCAAGTAGGGATGGTGAAAATCTAAGGCATTTCTCCTAGCAATTTTAAATTATGCCTTTGGTCTTCTTATCCAAATAATACACACTGCAATATTTTAAATGTTGGGTACCATCTAGAGGAGACAGTGTATACTGATCCAGTTGATGAACATATTTTGAGAAAAAAAAAATCAGGAAAAATGCTTCTCAATATACCGATCTTGTAATTAGATACTGTAGTAGAACTCAAGTCACTGATTGTGCCATTCTGATGCCACAGAAGATCACAAGTTATAATGTCAGCAGGAATTTCAATAAATGAATGAGAAAGTGAGGAAATCCTCAGCTGCACTGTTTCTGAAGGACTGCCGGCAAGCACATAGACCATCAGAGATAGAAATCTTAGTCCAAATACTTCATTTTAATAGACTTGCAGAGAACTACTTATATTTCCTGAAGTCACAAGGCCACCACAACCAGGATTACAAATTGGGGTTCCCAATTTCTATGCAGGAACTTCTTGTAATTCATACATTGTTTATTCTTTTTTTTTTTGAGACAGGGTCTCACTCTGTTGTTCAGGCTAGAGCACAGTGGCGTGAACATGGCTCACTGCAGCCTTGACCCCCTGGGCTCAAGCCATTCTCCTGCTTCAGCCTCCCAATTCGCTGGGACCACAGGCATGTATCACCATGTCTGGTTATTTTTTTTTTCTTTTTTTGTAGAGACGGAGTCTCACCATGTTTCCCAGGCTGGTGCTTACTGTTAAGAGTTCATGCTTTGTACTTTCATTTTAAGGACCTACCACCTTCGATCAATAATTGGAAATTCTGACAAGATATATATTTCTCTATCTCCTATTGTTATTCACAGTAATAAATAACAGGTACAACCTGAATGTTTGATGGATTGCTTAAATTGTGCCCATATGATGGACACTACCTCAGCCAGGTGTAAGAACGTACCCTCGATGTGATGTAATGAAAAGAGCAATTCACTTCCTGAAAGTCCACAACCCCAGTTGAATCATAAGAAAAACATTAGACAAACCCAACGTGAGGTACATTCAACAAAATACTTGACCAGTACTCCTCAAAACTATCAGGGTCATCAAAAGCATGGAAAGTCTGAGAAGTTGTCATAGCTAAGAGGGGTCTGAGGACACATGATGACCAAATATGGGTAAAAACTAGTGAAATCTGATTCAAAGTGTGGAGTTAATAATAATATACCAATATTGGTTCTTTAATTGAAAAATATAACATGGTATCATAAGAAAAATAAGGGAATATAACTACTTGTTTCAAAAGTTTTTATTCACTTTAATAGACTATTGGTTGCTCTCAGATTATATGATAGTGCTTGGCCTATGTTTTTAGCATTAAAATGTCTTCTCTTTTATTGGGGATAGTAGATGATGTCTGTTAAAAATGTTAAAAAATGTCGGTGCCCTATGTCAATCCCTAAAATTCTGTGTGTCCATGAAATCCCTATGTCTAGAAAGTGTTTCTTGCCGGGTGCAGTGGCTAACGCCTGTAATCCCAGCACTTTGGGAGGCTGAGGCAGGTGGATCACCTGAGGTCGGGAGTTCCAGACTAGCCTGACCAACATGGAGAAACCCCACCTCTACTAAAAATACAAAATTAGCTGGGCGTAGTGGCGCATACCTGTAATCCCAGCTACTCGGGAGGCTGAGGCAGGAGAATCACTTGAACCCGGGAGGCAGAGGTTGTGGTGAGCCGAGATCACACAATTATATCCTAGCCTGGGCAACAAGAGCGAAACTCCATCTCAAAAAGAAAACGTTTCCATATATCATATTATCTTTTTTTTTTTGGTCTGGGAGAGTACTCAGGGATTTGTGACAGGCAGTAAGAAATGTACATCTGTTGAGTTTACCTACTGGTTAGGCACCAAGCTTTACACATACATGATTTCTTGGCAAATCTTTGCACTTTAAGTTAGGTATTCCCATATTACAGATAAGGAAGTAGTAGTAATGTAGGATAAATAACTTGCCCAAGGAATGTGCTAACGGGAAGGAAGCAAATCCAAGTTTACCTGACTCTAGAACCTGTGCTCCTTTTTTTTTTTTATAATACTATATCACTTATTATAGAGAATATCTAATGCTTAAAGAGAAATAGTGTTCAACTTTTTTGTATATATTTTGATGCTACCTTTTCAAATTCAGTGTATTCATATAGCAATAACAAGTGTCGGTACTATGCTTTTTTTTTTTTTTTGAGACAGAGTTTCGCTCTTGTTGCCCAGGCTGGAGTGCAATGGCGCGATCTTGATTCACCGCAACCTCCGCCTCCTGGGTCCAAGCGATTGTCCTGCCTCAGCCTCCTGAGTAGCTGGGATTACAGCTGCTCGCCACCACGCCCAGCTAATTTTTTGTATTCTTAGTAGAGACGGGGTTTCACCATGTTGGCCAGGCTGGTCTTGAACTCCCGACCTCAGGTGATCTACCTGCCTCGGCCTCCCAAAGTGCTGGGATTATAGGCATGAGCCACCATGTCCAGCCAGCATTATGCTTTTAAGCTTGCAACCCAACTCGTTTTATCTTTTTGGTCAAGTAACCATATAAAACCTATCAGGAGACAGTCATATAATAATACCCTGATTATATGCAGTTAAAACAATCAACACCACAGCCGACTACAAGTTCTCAGGCAGAAGTTAGTGAAAGCCAAGCTACCTCAAAGAGCTGAAGACATCAAGTTTAAAAAAGAAACACTGGATCAATCACAATGCTACCCAGACCTTGAGACTAAAGAAACTGTGCCTGGTTTTTAGAAAGCCAATAGCGTAACAATTCAGTAAGGGAGAGTACAAGAGAGTGAGAGGGCCAAAGTAACCAAAGAGAAATGAGGAGAGGGGAGGGGGAAAGGGAGAGGGAGAGAGCACAGTACTGGCAAGAAGCAAGCAACGAACAATATGTAATTTACTAGAAAGCCTAGAACACTCTAAGACCATGCTAATCAACAAGGATATGTCCGTGGCTCCCCAACTTCTCACTTACATGCTGAAAACAAATGCAGTAAAGAACACATAAGCATACAGATGAATTATTAGGAGTGTTCAATTTAAAGCTAGAATTAAAACAATTTTAAAGGCATGTAACTAATGCATTATAATTTAGGGATCTAAAATCTAGTCTTCTGTTGCTAAAATTTAAATGATTAAAACAAGAGTTTATTTTTCTTGCATTCCTTGATTTACTGAAGTCAATTAAAAATAAAGCCATGTTTAAACAAGTGTTGGAGACCAACTTTTAATAATACATATTTAATTTCAGAAACATATGCTAACCATCAACAACATGATCAGGGTTTCATTGCCCCAGATGTTATTTCATTGGTACATTATATTGATATTTACAAAGGCTTTCAAATTCAACAACACAAAACAAAACAGCTTAATTTTTAAAAACTACAATGCTTTAAAAAAATGTAAACAGTTTCATTTTTACATTATTGTAAAAAAGAAGACTCACTCCTTAATGTGGCTTAATTTTTTTTTAAGTGAGCAAAGCCTGGTGCTCATGGATAAAGAATGAAAATAATTCTTTACATAGAAACATTGTGCTCCAGTGTGGCAAAGAAAAAAAAAATTATATGTACATATATAAAGAAAAGAATCTTAAGCCCACAATTTAGACCACAAAAAAATCTTGTCCCCAAATTGAGAAATTTATAAAAACCATTTACACATGGTTATTGACCTATTGGAAACCTATATAACATTTTCAAAACAATAACTCAGTCAAAAGATACTACTTTTCTTAAAAATGAAATCTTGTGCAAAAAAAAATTGTTTAAGCTAGAAACAAGACTATTCCCCCTAGTAAGAGGCCAAAAGAGCCACTGAAATAATTTAACTCTGTTAGATTTAATGCATGTAACCAAAAGGCACATACATGTGATTAATATATTAATATATTTTCATGCAGAAACTTGTGCATGTTCATAATTATACAACGAAAACACAAACATAACAAAACAATAAAGCCTAATGTTTGGCAATGTTATTCTAGCCATATTCCTTTCTACTCTATCAGCCTGGGGTTTCCTAGATCATTAACACTGCCTCTCAAAAAATATATTATATTTGAACAACTTTCAATAAAAATTTAAAAAGTATGTTAGCTTGGAACACTATATTTTTTCAGTTCTGATACATATAGAAACTTATTGATATGTTTATTTTAAATGCCATTTCAAATTAAGATACATTTTTTCTTTTATTAACAAACACTTTGATTGCTCCAGTGAAGTCAGCAGAGAGAAGAACTTCTGTGTTATCTGTCTTCATAATACCTTAAAAGCATAAAAAATAGTTTTAAGTTGATTTTTAAAGGAATATGAAGCCTGCTGCCACAATTATCACATGCCCATGACCCTCCACTTTCAGGGGAGAATATCATCTCCCGACCTTTTCAGTCTCCTTTTCTGGCTGGCTCCTGTAATTCTTTCATTCTGCTGAATCTCTCCTCTGCTCTGAGGCTCACTTCCACTTACCTTGTCTTGGCTGGTCTTTCCCTGGCTTGAGGATATTACAGTCTCCTGGGGCCTGGATGCTTGGACTTATTCCTAGGCAGCCCAGGCATCTAAGTCATCTAATGCTTCATTGCATGGCAAGAAGCTAGTGTGTCATTCAGCCCCAGGACTGCAGTGCTGGCAGAATGGGATCAGCTGGGCAAGTCTGTTGCTAACAGGGGTGTCTAGCGAGGTTGCCAGTAAGGTTTATTGTATAGCAGACATACTGAAAGTGCCATGAAATGAAGTACACACGTTTGCTGTGTGAATGCTGACAGCACCTTTTGCCATATGGTCCTTACTGAAAAGTTATATAACTATGCTGAATGGCATAAATGCTTACCTCTTACATTTGCCAGTTGCATAAAAGCGTTTAATAAAAAAATTCAGTGTTAACTAACTCTATTATACATAGGTAAAAATTGAGATTTTGAGATTTAAAAAAGAAGAAAATAATCCAAACTTTAATTGGAAAGTTGTGGACAGGATGAGTCACACAAAATGGTTTCACTTAGATGTGCTAAAAACATATCCTAAGTCTTTGAACATTCCTTTACCACCCTTTTGGCATATCTCATACCAGTACTGTGCAGTGGTAGTAGCAGCAGCAGCAAAGGACTTAGGAATATGAGAAAGGATAGAGAAGAATTCACCATACATACAAAATGCTTTGTAAGACACAATAATAATGAAAATAATAATAATGAAAATGATAACAATAATGCCTACTACATGCGAGGCATTTTGCTAAGCACTTTTACGCATACAAGTATATATATATATATTTAGATAGAGCCTCACTCTGTTGTGCAGGCAGGAATGCAGTGGCACCATCGTAGCTCACTTGTAACTTCACACTCCTGGGCTCAAAGGATCCTTCCACCTCAGCCTCCCTACAGGCATGTGCCACTGTGCTCGGCTAATTATTTAATTTTTTGTGGAAACAGGGTCTTGCTATGTTGTCCAGGCTGGTTTCAAACTCCTGGCCTCAAGTGATCCTCCCGCCCTGGCCTCCCAAAATGTTGGGGTTAGAGTCATGAGCCACCATGCCCAGCCTATACATGTCATATCTAATTCTTATTGAAACCCTATAAACTAGGTTATCATGATTATTTTACGCATAAGGAAAATTGAGGCTCAAACTGCCAAACACGTCAGGAACAAAGAGAGAGGGCAATTGGATATATTTTGTGATCCTCCATTTCGGGTTTAAGAGAGTTTATTCTTAGACTACACCCACATGGGTACAAAATGACAAACACAAATCTGAGTACAACCCACTAAAATTTGTGCCTCTTAAAAAAGGACCCAGTTAGTCAAGTGAACCTTGTTAATGTGGTATATTTCTGAGAAGTTAAAAAAAAAAAACCTGTACCTTTTGCTTTTCCTCAAATTGTTTTAAAAGCTAGAATTTCCTGTGGAATATGCAGGGGAAGTATATAGAATGTAAAAAGGTAGTACTGGGGAAAAAAGAAAAGAAAAAAAAAAAAAAAGGCCAGGTGTGATGTCTCATGCCTGTAATCCCAGCACTTGGGCCAAAGTAGAAGGACTAACCTTTTTGAGGCTAGAAGTTTGAGACCAGCCTGCGAAACATAAGGAGAACTCATTTCTACTTGGGATGCTGAGGCAGGAAGATTGCTTGAGCACAGAGTTCAAGGTTGCAGTGAGCTATGACTGTACCACCGCACTCCAGCCAGGGAAACAGAGTGACACCATGTCATTCATTCATTCATTCATTCATAAGTAAAAAAAAAAAAAAAAAAAAAAGAAAAAATGTAAATGACTTAAGTTAGAAGAGAGAAGCTGGATTTGATTCTGAGAAGGAAAGAAAAAGAAAACAGAAAACAGTTAAACAAGCACTTAGTAAACGTTTAAGCATTCTAACTTGGTTTATTTTTTATCTTGTACTGAAAGAAATGCTAGACTCAAGTTCATCTTTGTTATCAAAATTTTTCTTCACAGACAGAAGGAATAGTGTGTAGTGAGTGGAGTAGATAGTGCAAATAATAGTACAAAAAAATTACTTGAGATTAAACTATTGATAACTTTTTAGCATTCAAATACGTTAGAAGCACTCTTTGTACATTGTATCTATTCCTGTGGCTTTATGACCTGTTTGTAATCTGTAGCATGAGACAATACAGTCAATAAACTATTATGCAATCAATTTAAAAATTAAAAAAAAAAATATATATATATATATATTTTGGGTTGGGTGTCCTTCTATGTTGTCTGGGCTGGTCTCGAGCTCCTGAGTTCAAACAATCCTCCTGCCTCAGCCTCCCAAGTACCCGGGATTACAGGTACACACCACAACGCCTGGCACAATTATTTTTTTTTTAGACAGAGTCTTACTGTGTCACCCGGACTAGAGTGCAGTGGCGCGATCTCCACCCACTGAAACCTCTACCTTCCCAAGTTCAAGCACTTCTCCTGCCTCAGCCTCCCAGGATTACAGGCATGCACCACCATACCTGGCTACGTTTTGTATTTTTAGTAGAGACAGGGTTTCAACATGTTGGCCAGGCTGGTCTTGAACTCCTGACCTCAAGCAATCTGCTCACCTTGGTCTTCCAAAGTGCTAGGATTATAGGTGTGAGCCACCACTCAGCCACAACTGGTTTTAATAATACAAACTTGTTTTCACTAATAATTGATCCAAATCTGCATGGTCTTACCATACTCTTAAGGACGAGCAGGACTAGTTACAGATTTTTTTTTTTTTTTTTTTTTTGAGATGGAATCTCACTCTGTTGCTAGGCAGGAGTGCAGTGGCGCGATCTCAGCTCACTGCAACCTCCGCCTCCCTGGTTCAAGTGATTCTCCTGCCTCAGCCTCCTGAGTAGCTGGGACTACAGGTGCGCACCACCATGCCCAGCTAATTTTTGCAGTTTAGTAGAGATGGGGTTTCACTACGTTGGCTAGGATGATCTCGAACTCTTGACCTCATGATCCGCCCGCCTTGGTCTCCCAAAGTGCTGGGATTTCAGGCGTGAGCCACCACAGCTGGTCCAGATTTTTATATAGCTGATTGGCACTCGATATTACTTGTTGACAGTTTGTTCTCCCTTCCTAATATGAGCACTTTATATAACTGGAATTAATACTCATTCTCAAAGCATATATGCTACAAATGGCAAGAAATTACAAACTTGTAAATAGCCATCTATCTCAAGAAGCTGTTAACTTGTGGCAACTAGAAAAATTAGCTCTGCTTCATTTGGGTTTAATTCATTCAGTCGGCAAATGTTCATTAAGTGCCTACTATATGAAGGTAAGCACTGTGTGAGACACTGGCAATACAGCAATAAATAAGACATGAAAAGTCTCTGTCTTCTAGAGATTACAGACTAGTGGGAGAGAGACAGATAATAAAGAAGTTTTATATTTGTATATATTGTTTGCACTTCTCTAAAGAGAATGGTTACCTATAGTTATGAACATCTAAATTTCTCTTTTTTTTTTTTGAGATGGAGTCTCGCTCTGTTACCCAGGCTGGAGTGCAGTGGCGCGATCTCGGCTCACTGCAACCTCCGCCTCCCGGATTCATGCCATTCTCCTGTCTCAGCCTCCCGAGTAGCTGGGATTACAGGCGACTGCCACCACATCCGGCTAATTTTTGTATTTTTAGTAGAGATGGGGTTTCACCGTGTTAGCCAGGATGGTCTCGATCTCCTGACCTCGTGATTTGCCCGCCTTGGCCTTCCAAAGTGCTGGGATTACAGGCGTGAGCCACCGCGCCTGGCCCAAATTTCTCATTTTTAATTCTCAGGTGAATTTAAAACAGGTAAAACTTTGAGGAAATATATTACTGAAAAGTTCAGAAATGGGTATCTGACAACCATTAAGTTGCAAACAAGAAACATTCTTTGGTGGCTCACGCCTGTAATCCTAGTGCTTTGGGAGGCTGAGGTGGGTGGATTGCTTGAGCCTAGAAGTTTGAGACCAGCCTGGGCAACATGGTGAAATTCCATCTCTATAAAAGTTCAAAAAATTAGCCTGGCGTAGTGGCAGGTGCGCGCAGTCCCAACTACTCAGAGCGAGGCAGGAAGGAGCGTGAACAGAGGCCGAGGAGCTTGCGAATGGTTTCAAGACACTACTGCCTCAGCCTAACGTAAACAAAGTTTGTCTCAAAATTAGTTGGGCATGGTGAGGGTGGCAGGCCTGTAGTCCCAGCTACTCAGGAGGCTGAGGTGGAAGGATCACCTGAGTCTAGGGTGGTTGAGGCTGCAGTGAGCTGTGACTGCATCATTGCATTCCAGCCTGGGTGACAGAGCAAGACTCTGTCTTAAGAAAAAATAAATATTCTTTATACTAGTGAAAACCTCATTATACTCATATGAGACAAATGAGGTTACTAAATGCTGACTAGAAAAAAATATAGGACAAATAAAGATTTACCAGAATGTGTGAGATCCAAAAAGTCAGCATCTTCACTTTTCTCGTTCCCTTCTGAGTTTTCAGATTGCACATCCAAAGATAACATCAAACTTGGGTTTGGTGCAAAGATGGCTGATGTAACAACTGCATTGTGGGCTGCAGGAAAAATTTACTTCAGGATAACTGACAAATTGGATACCAAGACAAACACGATAGTGTATGTTATATGCCAAATATCCTTAAAAACTAACACAGAAGTAACTAAGAGTGATTTAAAACCGAAAAATTTTTCTAAGAAAAATTACATATAAGTTCTGAAATTCCCTGACTTCTCAAATTTTAGACCAAAGTTCTTCCTTAGTATAGATAAAACAAGTAAAGCCAAATGCAAAAGCAGTTTATCAGTGTCAAACTGCCTCTCTTAAAATAATGCCTACATGAATTTACTACTTCCTTTTTTTTAGACGGAGTCTCACTCTACCACCCAGGCTGGAGTGCAGTGGCGCGATCTCAGATCACTGCAACCCTCACCTCCTGGGTTCCAGCGATTCTACTGCCTCAGCCTCCCGAGTAGCTGGGACTACAGGTGCGTGCCACCATGTCCAGTTACTTTCTTTTTGTATGTTTAGTAGAGACAGGGTTTCACCGTGTTAGCCAGGATGGTCTCGATCTCCTGACCTCGTGATACGCCAGTCTCGGCCTCCCAAAGTGCCGGGATTACAGGCGTGAGCCACTGTGCCCGGCCATGAATTTACTTCTAGCACATATCCACTTTAACTTGATTCTCTTATAAGACACACAAAAGCAAGTATTTACTTACCTTTAATACCTTCCCAGAAGTCATTACGATCTCTCCTGACTGAAGTAAACTTGCTTAGGTCATGGTAAGTACTCCAGATATAAACATACTTATCTTCTGAACCACTAACGAGGTAAGTAAAATCATGGCTGAATTTGGGGAAGAAAGGAAAAGCAAATAAAATGTGTGTGTATATGTTTAACGGTTTCCTTTATCAGTGCTTCCTACTTTGTGATACCTAAAATAACACCTGAAGGAGCTTGTTGAATATGTAGACTCACAGTCTCACTCTAGATGTTCTAAATGTGTAGGTGTGATGTAGTGGCCTGGCACTTGTATTTGCATCAAAGCTCTAAGTAACTGTGACATTAGTTAATCCACGTTGGGAGGAATGATGATTTAAGGTGTGAAAGACAGGAGCAGAATACTTTACCAATTAAGTTAATTACTGTATAATTCAAGAAAAAAGAACTGGTAAGAAAAGGACTGAAAGAAGAGGGCTAGAAGGAAGAAAAGGTAGCTAACCTTCAGGAGAGTGTCCGGAGCCCAAATTAGAAATTTAAATAATAATGATATGTAAAGTTTTGAATACAAGACACTGTGCTGTGGGGTGTTAAAATGCTTTCTTAAGAGTCCTAAAAGGTTCCTTCCTTTCCTAAAAGGTTCAAGGCAATGGGGCGGGGATGGGGGTGGTGGGATGAGCCATAAGCCCCTTCTTAAAAGCGTAAACAAAGGTACAAAAGCAAAAACTCTAGAGATGAGTCTTCTAATCCCAGCTCTACAACTATGACTTTAGGCCAATCACTTAACTTTCTGAGTCTTGGTTTCTTCATCTGCAGAATAGGGGTAATTCGAATTCTATATACTAGATAGGTGGACAAGATAAGTATCACATGATAAAATGCTAGTTGCAAAAGTGAAAAGAACCCCATTAAACATAAGGCATAGATCAATGGAAAAATGGAAGTAGGGGAGAAATGTTCTGATCTCTTTTGGGAATATCTCATCGCCAATTTACCTGAAACTTGCTTTGATCTGGCTGCTGCTATTGACATAACCCTTATACTTCATGGACAGTGACAAATCTCTCAAATCATATAGTCTGATTCTGGAGTCATTTGAGGTTACCAATATCTAAAAGCAGATCAAATGAAAAGTTAAAAATATCATGTTTTAGTACAAGCTAAGTTACAACCCAAAAAGGGTGCTACACACATACAAACAAATATACCTCAAAACCAGAAGAAAAGTGGTATTCCACAAGAAAGAGAATACATTTTTTTTGCCAAGATATTAAGAACTTCCAAGAATCTACATATAGTATGGAGAGAGATGGTTTTGAATACTGTAGTACCTTATTTTCTCCAGGTAAAGGCTCAATGCCAGTAATTTTTCTTCCAACCTTGTTACGCCCTCTAGTAGATCGTACGTGTATTTGTGTATGGTATTTCAAATGCTAAAAATAAATCATACATTTAACATATTAGAATTAGGAGCATGTGTGGTGGCTTGTATCTGTAATTCTAGCTACTCCGGCGGCTGAGGCAGGAGGATTGCTTGAGCCCAAGAGTTCGAGGCTGTAGTGAGCAATAATAATTGTACCACTATGCTCTAACTTGGGTGACAGAGCGAGACTTTGTCTCTATAAAAAAATTCTTTTTGCTTGGGCATGGTGGCTCATGCCTGTAATCCCAGCACGTTGGGAGGCTGAGGCAGGTGAATCACTTGAAGTCAGGAGTTAGAGACCAGCCTGGCCAACATGGTAAAATCCCATCTCTACCAAAAAATACAAAAATTAGCTGAGTGTGGTGGCACGTGCCTGTAGTCCCAGCTACTCAGGAGGCTGAGGCACAAGAATCACTTGAATCCAGGAGGCGGAGGTTGTAGTGAGCCGAGATCACTCCACTGCATTCCATCCTGGGCAACAGAGTGAGACTCCATCTCAAAAAAATTTTTTTAAAAATTAGAATGAGAAGACATCTTAAAAGTCATCTGCATCTGTTCCAACTCTTAGGACAGACATGGTATTATTTGTCCCTATTTAGAGAAAATGCAGTTAAAGCCCAGAGGGGATAAACAACTTGTCCAAAACCATGAAAGTGTTTACTAAGTATATAATTATATAATTTACAAAAAACAATCATTTACCTCTGTATCATAGAAAATACATCTGCCATCATATGTCCCAATCACTGCATATTTGCCATTCTGACAGAAGTTTGCAGCTGTGATCAATTTCGTCTGACCATCTACTTCATTCCACAAAGCCACTTTTTTGTCAGGTATGTTCCAAAGGCGGAGCTTTCCATCCAAAGACCCACTTAGAAAATACCTGTCATCCTAAAAAGGTGGCAAAAGAGAAAGCTTTCATTTTACCACATCAAGAAAAAACTCATTAGCTAATCAAATCAGTAAGTCTATTAGAATAGTTTAAAAATGTAGATTTCAGGGCTGGGCGCAGTGGCTCACACCTGTAGTCCTAGCACTTTGGGAGGCCAAGGCAGTGGATCACAAGGTCAAGAGATCAACACTATCCTGGCCAACATGGTGAAACCCTGTCTCTAGTAAAAATATAAAAATTAGCTGGGCATGGTGGTGTGCGGCTGTAGTCCCAGCTACTCGGAAGGCTGAAGCAGGAGAATCGCTTGAACCCGGTAGGCGGAGGTTGCAGTGAGCCAAGATCGCACCACTGTACTCCAGCCTGGCGACAGAGTGAGACTCCGTCTCAAAAAAAAAAAAAAGATTTCATTTAAAAATTTTTATTCTTTAAGCAAGCATTATTTTATGCACTGAAAGCAGTAACAACAATTAGAAACCTCACTATTCACTTTGAGAAATAAAATTCTAATTATTATATCCTTAAACTGCCCTTTTGCAAGATAGGGATGTTAATAGATAACGTGTTTGAGTGTGTATTGAATGGAAGAAGGTTCTGTGGTCAAGTAAGTTTGAGAAATTCTGGGTTACAGAAAGTTAAACTCGATTCTCAGTTAACCTGCATTTTGAATCTCCAAAGAGAGGATAAAACAGGTAGCATTTTTCTTTTTTTTTTTTTTTTTTGAGACGGAGTCTCGCTCTGCTGCCCAGGCTGGAGTGCAGTGGCCGGATCTCAGCTCACTGCAAGCTCCGCCTCCCGGGTTCACGCCATTCTCCTGTCTCAGCCTCCCGAGTAGTTGGGACTACAGGCGCCCGCCACCGCGCCCGGCTAGTTTTTTGTATTTTTAGTAGAGACGGGGTTTCACCGTGTTCGCCAGGATGGTCTCGATCTCCTGACCTCGTGATCCGCCCGTCTCGGCCTCCCAAAGTGCTGGGATTACAGGCTTGAGCCACCGCGCCCGGCCTAGGTAGCATTTTTTAACATATTTAACCACAGACTTTTTTTGGGGGGGCGTGTTTAGGGGAGATGCTAGACCTTTCAGGAACATGCTATGAGAAACACTATCCTATATCATACCTTCCTCTGGGACACATGTAACACTTGGATAAAGAGTAACATCAGTTAGTGGCCCCCCAAACCAGTCATTTTTGGAACCCTAGCACCATGTCAACAGAGAATTACTTCATTATTCAAATTCTGCTCTCAGATCAGGGATTCTCAACCTGCAGCAATTTAACCCCAAAGGGGACATCTAGCATTATCTGGAGACATTTTGGTTGTCGAAACTGGTGGGAGGATCAGGATGCTACCAGTATCTAGTGGAGAGAGGCCAGGGATGCTGCTAAATATCCTATAATGCACAGCCTTCTCTCCCCCGTGTAACAAAGAATATCAACAGTACTAGGCTTGAGAAACCTGCCTTAAACTAAATCAGTCCTACCACTAAGCTGGTTTTGTTTTTGGCAACATAAGAATTTTTCTTTCTTTATTTTTATTTTTTGGTGATGGGGTCTCAGTTTGTTGCCCAGGCCGGAGTACAGACGTTCGATCACAGCTTACTGCAGCCTCGATCTCCTGGGCTCAAGTGATCCTCTCACCTCAGACTCCCAAGTAGTTGGGATCACAGAAGCACACCACCATACCTGGCTAACTTTAAAATTTTTTATAGGCCGGGCGCAGTGGCTCAAGCCTGTAATCCCAGCACTTTGGGAGGCCGAGACGGGCGGATCACCAGGTCAGGAGATCGAGACCATCCTGGCTAACTCAGTGAAACCCCGTCTCTACTAAAAATACAAAAAACTAGCCAGGTGTGGTGGTGGGCGCCTGTAGTCCCAGCTACTCGGGAGGCTGAGGCAGGAGAATGGCGGGAACCCGGGAGGCGGAGCTTGCAGTGAGCCGAGATCGCGCCACTGCACTCCAGCCTGGGCGACAAAGCGAGACTCTGTCTCAAAAAAAAAAAAAAAATTTTTTTTATAAAAATGGGGTCTCCCTATGTTGCCCAGGCTGGTCTCGAACTCCTGGCCTCAAGTGATCCTCCTGCCTCAAACTCCCAAAGTGCTGGGATTATAGGAGGGAGCCACCATACCCAGCCAAGATGATGATGATTCTTTTTTTTTTTCTTCCCCACCCCCCCGCCCCCGCCCTAAGGGTTTCTGTTCCTTGCCAAAAATTATTATTCTTACCCATCTCTGAAACCTGTCAAAGACAATCTACAAATGATGGACATCTTCATGGCTATGGTATAGTAGGCTCACTCAATGTGTACCAGTAGAAGAGCTGAACAAGTAAAAACTTAGTAATTGTCACATACGTACATCTATGTGTGTGTATCTCCATTTTGTTATTCTTTTTTTTTTTTTTTTTCCAGCTTCCTGAGTAGCTGGGATTATAGGCATGCACCACGACGGCCGGCTAATTTTTGCATTTTTATTAGAGATGGGTTTTCACCATGTTGGCCAGGCTGGTCTTGAACTCCTGCCCTCAGGTGATCCACCCACCTTGGCCTCCCAAAGTGCTGGGATTACAGACATGAGCCACCAAGCCCGGCCCATTTTACTATTTCTTTTCTAACTAACTCTGCTACCTTTCTTCCTTTAACATTATAATAAAAGTCATATTTCCTAAAAAAAAAAAAACCAAAAAAACCCAAGTCATCACTACCCTATTCTTTCCTAGCCCCTTAAAAACACTCCAGGTCAGTATGATTTTTAGAAATAGGGCTTTATAGTTTCCAAAATAAAACCAAATAAAAGCACTATAAAAAAATCATTGGCTGGGCCAGGCGCAGTAGCTCACGTCTGTAATTCCAGCACTTTGTGAGGCCAAGGCAGGTGGATCACTTGAGGTCAGGAGTTAGAGACCAGCCTGGCCAACATGGTGAAACTCCATCTCTACTAAAAATATGAAAATTAGCTGGATGTGGTGGTACATGTCTGTAATCCCAGCTACTTGGGAGGCTGAGGCAGAATTGCTTGAACCTGGGAGGTGGAGGTTGCAGTGAGCTGAGATTGTGCCACTGCACTCCAGCCTGGAGACTGTCTCAAAAAAAAAAAAAAAAAAAAAAGAAAAAAAATTCATGGCTGAACAGAAAGTTTAATAAATAATAAAATACCACGTGGAAAACAATCGGATGGGTGCAGTGGCTCATGCTTTTAATCCCAGCACTTTGGGAGGCCGAGGTGGGCAGATCACTTTGAGCCCAGGAGTTTGAGACCAGCCTGGGCAACATGGCAATACCCTGTCTCTACTAAAAATACAAAAATTAGCCAGGAATAGTGCAGGCACAGTGGTGCATGCCTGTAGTCCCAGCTACCTGGGGAGCTGAGGCAGGAGAATCACCTGAGCCAGGGAAGTTGAGGCTGCAGTAAGCCGAGACTGCACTATTGCACTACAGCCTGGGTGACAAAGTGAGATCCTGTCTCAAAAACAAAAAACAAAAAACAAAAAACAAAAAAAAAGAAAGAAAAGAAAAGAAAAAGAATGAGAAAGAAAACAATCACAACTAAATATCTCTTTCCAACCTGATACTTTATAGCTAAAATAGAGTTATGGAAAGATTCATGCATGGAAAGATTTTGCTCACAGTTGCTGATGGGGTAAATCCATCCTTTTGTTGTGTGTATAGGGGACAGGGGTGGGGGTGTTATTCAGAAAGAAGACTCTAATGACTTGATCATCAAAACTGGTAAGAATTAACATAGTTTTTCTGTTTGTGATAGAGGTGGAGTCTCACTGTGCTGCCCAGGCTGGTCTTGAACTCCTAGCCTCAAGCCATCCTCCCACTTAGCCTCCCAAAGTGCTGGGATTATAGGCGTGAGCCACCAAAATTCTTAACCAGGTATTTTTTTTTTTTTTTGAGACAGTCTCTATTGCCCAGGCTGGTGCAATCTTGGCTCACTGCAGCCTCTGCCTCCTGGGTTCAAGTGATTCTCCTGCCTCAGCCTCCCGAGTAGCTGGGACTACAGGCACCTGCCACCACACCTGTCTAATGTTTGTATTTTTAGTAGAAACAATGTTTCACCATGTTGGCCAGGTGGGTCTCCATCTGTTGACCTCATGATCTGCCTGCCCTGGCATCCCAAAGTGCTGGGATTATAGGCATGAGCCACCGCGCCTGGCCCTAACCAAGTCTTCAACGGTTTGGAATTATCACTGCTTATGTTATAAGCCTGCTCAGGAAAGGAAAGTATATTGAAAACAAGTCAGTCTTCTCCTTAATTTGGGGGAGATGAAGAAATGTGAATATGATTAGAATGTTACATTAAAAAGATAATGGGTGTTAAACATATAAAGATGAGGACACCACTGGAAATGTAATTATAACACCAACATAGGTAAGGGAAACTTGTTGCTAGGGTCAGCTCAAGTCCTCTGCTTAACTGAGCTAGTGCAGTCAGCACCGACATGTGATTTCCCTTTTGCTTACAGTTGTAAAAATCTGTAACTAATTTAGCCTTAAGCATTTGGTGGCCCTATCCTCTAGGGGCATACAATAGGTCTGCAATTCTATGATAGCAGATTTTTCTCATTTGGCTGAAATCATATGAAATACTTTCTTTCTGGGGGAAAGATATGAAAGGATTTTCTATACTGAAAAGGAATAAAGAAGGGATATCAAGACTAACAATACAAATTCAGTATATCTTGTAATGAATTTTCATCTTTGCCTCTTTCAGTCTTTTTCTCTGTCTCTTCCCTCCCCAATCTCACTATTTCTGCCTAGGGACTTCCCTTTCTCATTTATCCATCTGCTTCCTCTTCTTCCTCCATCTCCAATATCTGTCATCTTTAATAGGATAGTTTATTTCATTTATTTATGTCTTAATAAAGATTTGAGATATAACATCCCCAGTTTTTCTAATGCAGATCAGCAGAATATTTCCTTTCTCATTTCTAAAGCAAAATGAAACACAAAATTAAATTGCTCATAACTATGTAGCTGTTAATAACTTTTTTCCTGTAGTCCAATTGCCCTCCAGAGAAACCAGGTTCTCTCACCTTCCTTAGAGGTTAACAAAAACATGTATAAATAGTTACTTACTCTTGGATGAAAAGCTATGGCAGTGACAAAATCTATATGTTGAAAACAGCAAAGGCATTCTCTTCGAGAAATGTGCCATAATCTGACTGTTTTATCCATTGAAGAAGAAAGAAGAAAGTAGTTCTACGGAGAAAATGACATTGACTATGTTATCACTATAAGAAAAAGAACCCTATTTATACAATAAAAGTGAACTTTTGGTTTTTGTATTCCAACAGTTTTGTTATTGTTAAATGCAGCACTGGAAAGAACAAAAGATTATCAAATTCACTTGGAAGATCCTATTTTCCCCTAAACAGTTAAATACCGTCTTTCATTGATTCTAAAACTTTTTGACATTACCTGTTCTGAAATTCGGATGAATCTTATCAATGTCTAAAGAAATCTGCCAGGCACCAGCAGAGAACTAACGTGTGCCTTGGTTGTTATCACCTGCATATGGGAACTTAGCTATCAGTATAAGATATTTATTCATTTTATTGTCACTTCAGTTATTTTCACACTGATAACACTGGTGAATTTTAACTCACATAGATCTCTAATTGTCATTTAAAATGTCTTCAAAAAGATTACCCTATAATGCAGCATGGAAATGAAAAGTTATTGTGCACCTGTCATACTCTAGGCAAGAAAATTAGAGAACAAAAATTGTCAAATCTTTCAGAATAGACCACAGAATGTTCAAGGCTAGAACATGGTAGTGTAACTGACTTAGGCACTGTGATGGCCCCATCACCCAGGAACCAAACATTTCTGTCAAAAGCTTTCAGCTGGCAGAAGCTCATTAATTCCTAAACATAATCTATTTAAGGAGGAGAACTATGAGTTATACTGAATGAGAAAACTCAAATGACACCTCTGTATTCTTTGGTGTGCCTAAAGGTGCTAAACAAATCAAGGCAATGATGACATTTATCGCATACTTCTATGTGTTAAGCATTATTCTTTGCATAATATAGCAACACTATGAGGTAGGTACATTGTGGTATACCTGTTTTCAAATAGATGGTATACTTTATGATTAAAAGTAAAGAATTAAAAAACAGAATTTGGAAGATTTACAATAATCTTTGAAATATCTAACAACAATCATTTTTATTTTCAAGATCCACTCAGTTCCAGAAAAGTTTTGAAGAGTACATGCAGTTTGCATTATAATTTCCTGTTGATTAATAACAACTGTATAAAAACTTAACCTATGGCACACCATGAACCTATGTTCATTAAAACTGACTTTATTTGGCTAGGCACAGTGGCCCATGTCTGTAATCCCAGCACTTTGGGAGGCTGAGGCAGGTGGATCATTTGAGGTCAGGAGTTCGAGATCAGCCTGGCCACCATGGTGAAATCCCGTCTCTACTAAAAATACAAAAAAATTAGCTGGGCGTGGTGGCCCATGCCTGTAATCCCAGCTACTCGGGGAGGCTGAGGCCAGAGAATCGCTTGAACCTGGGAGATGGATGTTGCAGTGAGCTGAGATCATGCCACCGCACTCCAGCCTTGGGACAGAGCAATACTCCGTCTCAAAAAATCACAAAGCAAAACAAAACAAAAAAACCACAAAAAACAGAAACTGACTGTATTCAATTTCTGCAACAGTTCTTTGCTTTGAGCATGTGAAAGAGGTATGAAGACATCCCTAAAATATTAAGTGAAGGTGCTGAAGACATGTTAAGATTTCTTCCAAATAAGTATTCTTTAAGAAAGGCTTGTTCTTTTATAAGTATTTAGTAAGTACTTCTTATTAAATAAATGAAATTAAATAACTTTCTTAAACTAAGCACTGATCTTGGAAGTCAGATAAATTAGATTAAAATCTAAGTTCTACCCATAACTAATTTTGTGATTTTTAGATAGGTCACAGGGGCTCAATCTCTTCATCGAGACAAAATCAGATTGTCTACCTCACGGGGTTGTTATTGTAAGAATTAACAGGGTAATTCTTGTTACTGGCACAAAATACATCTTCAACAAATAGAAAACTCACTATACGCACTGTGATAGACATTAAAGAGAAACAATATCTGGTTTGAGTTGGTGTTAATAATATCTGGTTCCTACCCTGGAGAGGCTTAGAATCTTGTTGCAGAAATTTTGTTGCTTTCCTCTGGATGGAGGTGGGGTGGAGGGATTGGGGTATGAGGATAGATCTTTAGGAACCATTCCTGCATGGGGCAGCACCTCACTGAAATAACTCATCTAGACTAGTGCTTCTCAGACTATTTCTGGTGAAGGACTGTTTTTGTTTTTTAAATTTCCAGTGAGTTGTGGACTGAAACTATTTTAAAACACAGAAAACATTTACTAGAAAAATGAAATAAAAATAAAAGGCATATAAAATATAAGCCCCATTTTGTATTATTATACAAAATAGAAGCCCAGGTTTTAAAAGACTAAACAGGTACAAACTTAATGTGAAAACTGCCATAAACACTTCTAAATAGTTTACTCTAGGTTTCTGCACTTATCTCTTCACAGACTGATATTCTATATTCATATTGTCAGGGACCAGGAAGACCAGGTGGTTTATAGGCTAGCACTAGTCCTTAAAAATGCACATTACTCACTTGAGACAATTCGGTAGCTGGATAGATACTAAATCATATTACTGCTGCCTCCTAAGAGATAGAATGGAAATAAAGTATAAAATGGAAAGTATAAAAAATTTATGATTTCTTAAATCTTTCAATGTGTCCAACATGTTATTTTTGTCATCCTGTTTCCTTGTAGTGATTAGCTATTGTGACACTAGAATGGGCTAGAGAGTAATGCTCCAAAGTCATGGGGTTTGAACCTAAACTCCCGTAACTCCCTAGCTATACGCCTTTAGGCATGTTCTTTAACACGTATGACCCTTGTTTTTTAAAATCCTTGATAAGGAAATGTCAACAATCTCATAAGGTTGTTTTGAGGGTATGAACAGAACACATGTAAAGTACTTAACTTTTGTCTGTGTCCCCAGTGGCTAAAATGCTACTTGGCAGATAGTGATGATGATAATGATGATGACTGCTAATATTAATTGGGCATTATTATGTTCTAGGCAAGCGTTTTATATTTACTAACTCAGTTAATCATTGTCATCACTGCTAATATTAATTGAGCATTTATTATGTTCTAGGCAAGTGTTTTATATTTACTAGCTCAGTTAATCTTTCCCTATTATAACCCTATGAGGGTTTTTCAAAAATATATTTTATATTTTTTTATATTATATATTTTTATATTTTTATTATGTCTATTTTGCAGATGAGGCATGGTGAGGTTAAATAACTTGCCCAAGGTCACACAACATAAGGGGCAGACTAGGACGAATATATACCTTGGGAGTCTGACTCCAGAGGTCATTTCTTAACCAGGTGGTAAAATGATCAACGGATATGTTTTGAGTGAATGAAAAGTACTTGGTACATAGCAGGTATAGTTGCACAGGTTCTCAATTTTTTTTAAACTATTAAATATTTCCTCCATGAAACAAACAAGGGAATAGTCAGTGAGATAGGAAGTGAATCTAGAACATACAGTGCTCCAAAATCAAGTAGTTCAAGAAAGATCAATAGCATCAAATCATCAAATGCCAGAGAAAGGTTAAGGAGAATGAGTTCAAAGAAAAGGTATTAATTCTGGTAAGAAGGTGGTTATAACAGTTAATTTTATGTATCAACTTAGCTAGTACTAAATTATTTAATTATTAAGCTAGTACTCAACTATTTAATCAAACACCAATCTAGTTGTTGCTGTGAAGGTATTCTGTACATGTAATTAATCCATACTCAGTTGATTTTAAGTAAAGGAGATCACCCTTGACTATGTGGGTGGGCCTCATCCAATCAGTTGAGGTTTCCCAGAGAAGAAATTCTGCTTTAAGACTATAGTATCAGCTCCTTACACACAGAATTAATATATGATTCAAATAAGAATTTCTTACTTTAGACCATGAAAGATCAAGGAGATCAGCAGTATGCCCTTTATATTTGCAAAATGGCCGTTGCCGAAAGGGTGCGTTTTTATCATCAGGGTCTTCATCAGTTCCACTGCATACCTATTTGGATATAAAGATAAACTCTGAAACCGCAATGTAAAATTAGTTTCACATTCTTCCCACCCCATCTGTTCTCTCACCATTTTGTATGATGCCTGCTTGAAATCTTGAGTCACCAAAAGCAAGCTCCCCTTTACGCTGATTTACGACTTAGTACCTCTTCATCTTCTTGCCCTAACAAACCAGGGTCATCCCTGAAGACATCGTGCTATCACAATCTTTTCCCTCCTTAACAGAGCCCCCACTTTGTCCTTTTTCTAAGCAACTGTTCCTTCAGGAGAGGTGAGGGCCAATACCGGGGTGAATCATGATTGGTCTAAGCTAATGAAGATTAGCTGATTTCCCTTCCCAGTGATGACTTGTTAGGCCTGTGGTACAATTTCCATTAATTAGACATTGGGCAAAGTTTATGGGGCGGGGATGAGGGGAGGCTTCTAGGGATATTTTCTCACCCTTAAAAAGGGGCATACTAATAGGACTCCTCCTTTCCTGCATCTGAACATTGCTGTCTTCATGTGACAACTAAGACTGTAGCAGCCATCTTAAGACCATGAGCGTAAAAAGCCGAATGGAACAAAACAAAGAGTACAAAGCAAGGAAATAGTAGGATGATGCTACTGAGCTGCTGAATTAACCAACCCTGGAACCGCCTTACCTCCAGAGTTGCTTCCTCATTGTTTAAGCCATTTTCAGTTGGATTTCTGTTATTTGAAGTTAAAAACATACTGACAGAGGTAGGTGGAAAATAATGCTATACATGTGTACTGTGCATCTAGTTACAACATGCTTTCATATTCATTATCTGAATAAATTCTAATAACTCTGTGAGGTAGGTGTTAACATTATAAAGATAAAGAAATTAGTAAAAACGAACAAACAAAACACACAAAAAAACCCTGAGGATCAAAGAGGTTAAAATAATATTTTAAAGGCCACACAGCCACCTGTGAACAGCAGAACCACAGCAGTAATATAAGTCATCTAACTGTACGTCCAAAGTTTGTCCTTCAAATGTTTTACATGACGTAGCATGAGCAAGAACAGAGGGTTAGCTAAGCCTTGCATATTTAGGGAAAGGTAGTTAGGATGACGAGGACAGAGAAAACAGCATATGGAGATGTAGTTGGAAATTAGGGTAGAAAGGTACTTTGAGATCACGTTTAAAAAGGCCTCGGCCAGGCACGGTGGCTCAGGCCTGTAATCCCAGCATTTTGGGAGGCCGAGGCAGGCAGATCACCTGAGGTTGGTAGTTTGAGACCAGCCTGACCAACATGGAGAAACCCCGTCTGAAAACACAATATTAGCCGGGTATGGTGGCACATGCCTGTAATCCCAGCCACTTGGGAGGCTAAAGCACGAGAATCGATCGCTTGAACCTGGGAGGCGGAGGTTGCGGTGAGCTGAGATTACGCCATTGCACTCCAGCATGGGCAACAAGAACGAAACTCTGTCTCCAAAAATAAATAAATAGATAAATAAATAAAATAATAAAAAGGCCTCAAATTTGTGGCTTAAAAGTTCAGACATGGAGAGCCAACACAGGTTTCTGAAAGGAAAAAACACCACCATCTTACGGGTGCTTCAGAAAAAGAACTCTGGGCAGTAATGTAAAAGATGGTTTGGAGAGAGCATGGAGGCAGGAAAAGTAGTGAATAAGTTTAAGTAAGAATAATGAGGGCCTGAATTAGGACAGTGGCATGGGGATAGATTAAAAACTACCACTATTATTCATGTAGAACTTTATAGTTTATAAAAATCTTCACATCAACCATGGAGGTAGACCACCAACACAGACTCCTATAACCTTTGCCAAGCACTTCTAATGCTAGATGACTACCATCCCCGCCCCCCTCAATTTTGCTACCAGACTAGTGAGCACTGCGGGAGACATACAGCTAAACAGGCTTCCCTCATTACATACAAATCAGATTTGGAGTTTCATTCTTGTTGCCCAGGCTGGCGAGCAATGGCATGATCTTGGCTCAATGCAACCTCTGCCTCCCAGGTTCAAGCCATTCTACTGCCTCAGCTTCCCAAGTAGCTGAGGTAACAGGCACATGCCACCACGTCTGGCTAATTTTTTATATTTTTGGTAGACACAGGGTTTCACCATGTTGGCCAGGCTGGTCTTGAACTCCTGACCTCAGGTGATCCACCCGCCTCGGCCTCCCAAAGTGCTGGGATTATAGGTGTGAGCCACCACGACCAGACTAAAGTTTTTTTTTTTTTCCAGACAGGGTCTCACTCTGTCGCCCAGGCCCAGGCTGGAGTGCAGCGGTGCGATCTTGGCTAACTGAACCTCCTCACCCCCGGGTTCAAGCGATTCTCCTGTCTCAGCCTCGCACGTAGCTGGGACTACAGGAGCCCACCACCGTGCCCGGCTAATTTTTGTATTTTTAGTAGAGACAGGGTTTCACCATCTTGGCCAGGCTGGTCTCGAACTCCTGACCTCATGATCCACCCGCCTCAGCCTCCCAAAGTGCTGGGATTACAGCAGTGAGCCACCGCACCCGGCCTAAATTTTTTAAATTATAAAGTAATACATGATCAGCGTAGACAATTCGGAAAACAAAAAACAGAAAAATTAAAATCACCCCAAACCTGCTAACATTTTGTCTCTCTCTTCAACTTTTCATTTTTAAAAATTGTATTTGAAATCATATTAAACATGAAATTTACCAACCTTCCCATTATACCATGAGCATTTTCTGTATTTCATGCTTTGAAAACATTTAGTAGCTGCATAATATGGATGTATCACGATTAATCATTCTTCCTTTGTTGGTCACTTAGATATTTCCAACTTTTCTGCTAGTAAAAACAGTAATTTGGCCAGGCGTGGTGGCTCATGCCTGGGATAATCCCAGCACTTTGGGAGGCTGAGGCAGCCAGATCACCTGAGGTCAGGAGTTGGAGACCAGCCTGGCCAACATGGTGAAACTCCATCTCCACTAAAAATACAAAAATTAGCCGGGCGTGGTGTGCACCTGTAATCCCAGCTACTAGGGAGGCTGAGGCAGGAGAATCACTAGAACCCGAGCCAGACTCCACCTCAAAACCAGAAAACAAACAAACAAATAAAACCCAGTAATTCAATGAATGCCCTGGAACATGAATCTTTATCCATATTTGACTATTTCCTTATTATTATTATTATTATTATCATTATTATTATTTTGAGACTGAGTCTTGCTCTGTTGCCCAGGCTGGAGTGCAGTGGCACGATCTTGGCTCATTGCAACCTCTGCCTCCTGGGTTCAAGCAATCCTCCTGCCTCAGCCTCCCAAGAATCTGGGATTATAGGCACACGGCACCACGTGTGTCTAATTTTTGTATTTTTAGTAGAGACAGGGTTTCACTATGTTGGCCAGGCTGGTCTTGAACTCCTGATCTCAAGTGATCCACCTGCCTCAGCCTCCCAAAGTGCTGGGATTACAGGCATGAGCCAGTGCTCCTGGTCTATTTCTTTATCCTTATATTAGGGTTATTACTGGGTCATAAAGTTCAAACCTGAAACTTTTATAGTCTGTTTTTTTTTAAATGTTTTGAATTAAAAAATAATACTTCTTATTTTAAGTTCCAGGATACATGTGCGAATGTGCAGGTTTGTTACATAGGTAAACATGTGCCAGGGTCGTTTGCTGCACCTATCAACCCATCACCTAGGTATTAAGCCTCACATGCACTGGCTATTTTTCCTGATGCTCTCCCTCCCGCCATCTCCCTGACAGGCCCCAGTGTGTGTTGTTCCCCTCCCTGTGTCCATGTGTTCTCACTGTTCAGCTCCTACTTATAAGTGATAATGTGTGGTGTTTGGTTTTCTGTTCCTGCATTAGTTCGCTGAGGATAATGGCTTCCAGTTACATCCATGTCCCTGCAAAGGACAAGCTCTCATTCCTCTGTAAGGCTGCATAGTACTCCATGGTGTATATATACCACATTTTCTTTATCCAGTCTATCATTGATAGGCATTTTTGTTGATTCAATATCTTTGCTATATGGAATAGTGCTGCAATGAACATATGCCTGCAGGTATCTTTATAACAGAATGATTTCTATTCCTTTGAGTATATACCCAGTAATGGGATTGCTGGGTCAAATGGTATTTCTGGTTCTAGGTCTTTAAGGAATTGCCACCCTGTCCTCCACAATGGTTGAACTAATTTACATTCCCCTCTTTCGTTTGCTTTAATAAAAGTAGGTAAGCATAAAAGAAAACTTTAGTAAAACAGAGTATAAAGAATCAAAAGATGTAAAATCCTATCACTCAGAGATAAAGAATATTATTAATAATTTAGCGTATTTCCTTAAAGTCTTTTATCTATGAATATTTATAGGGCCAGGCATGGTAGTTTGTCCCTGTAATCCCAGTGCTTTGGGAGGCTGAGGCAGGAGCATTGCTTGAGGCCAGGAGTTTGAGATCAGCCTGGCCAACATAGTGAGACTGTCTCTACAAAAATAATAATAATAATTTTTTTTTTTTTTGAGATGGAGTCTTGCTCTGTCACTCAGGCTGGAGTGCAGTGGTACAATCTTGGCTCTCTGCAACCTCTGCCTCCTGGGTTCAAGCAATTCTCATGCCTCAGTCTCCTAAGCAGCTGAGATTACAGGTGGCTGTCACCATACCTGGCTACTTTTTGTATTTTTAGTAGAGACGGGGTTTCACGATGTTGACCAGGCTGGTCTTGAACTCCTGATCTCAAGTGATTCACTCACCTTGACTTCCGAAGTGCTAGGATTACAAGTGTAAGCCACCGTGCCTAGCCCAAAAATTATTTTTTAATAAAAAAAGTAGGCCAGGCACAGTGGCTCACGCTTGTAATCCCGGCACTTTGGGAGGCCGAGGTGGGTGGATCACGAAGTCAGGAGAGGGAGACCATCCTGGCTAACATGGTGAAACCCCATCTCTACTAAAAATACAAAAAAATTAGCCGGGCGTGGTGGCGGGCGCCTGTAGTCCCAGCTACTCGGGAGGCTGAGGCGGGAGAATGACCTGAACCCGGGAGGCGGAGCTTGCAGTGAGCCAAGATCGCGCCACTGCATGTCAGCCTGGGTGACAAAGCAAGACTCCATCGAAAAAAAAAAAAAAAAAAAAAAAAAAAAAAAAAAATGGTGGTGCTTGCCTATAGCACAAGCTACCCAGGAGACTGAGGTGGGAGGTGGGAGGATTGCTTGAACCCAGAAGTTCGAGGTCACAATGTGCTATGACGGTACCACAGCACTCCAGCATGGGTGACAGAGGGAGATTCTTATCCCTTAAAAAATATATGTATATTTATAGGTGCTTTTTAGCCAAAATTGTGATAATATTGTATCCAATTTTACATTCTGCTTTTTTCACTTTATGTTTTATTGTGACCATTTTTAACATCATTAAATAGTCTTTGAAAACAATTTAAGGAGTGCATGTATTTTACTGCATGGGTTATACCAGTTTTTATTTTCCAACTGTTAGAAATTAAAGTTGTTGCCGGGTGTGGTGGCTCACGCCTGTAATCCCAGCACTTTGGGAGGCCGAGGCAGGTGGATCACCTGAGGTCGGGAGTTCAAGACCAGCCTGACCAACATGGAGAAACCCCGTCTCTACTAAAAATACAAAATTAGCCGGGGTGGTGGCGCATGCCTGTAATCCCAGCTGCTCGGGAGGCTGAGGCAGGAGAATCGCTTGAACCCGGGAGGCGGAGGTTGCGGTGAGCCGAGATAGCGCCATTGCACTCCAGCCTGGGCAAAAACAGCGAAACTCTGTCTCAAAAAAGAAAGAAATTAAAGTTGTTCAAATTTTAGCTATTATGAGATGAGAATCTTTTTACATATCTTTCAGAATATCTAATAATTTTTTGGTTTCTTTTTGTTTTTTGTTCCATTTTTTGGTATTTATTTTTTCTTGATTATTCCTTTATGATAAATTATTAAAGGTAGAATTACCAAGTAAAATGTTATATACATATATTTTTCTAGTTTTCTTTCTTTCTTTTTTTTTTTGAGATAGGGTCTTGTTCTGTCGCCCAGGCTAGAGTGCAGTGGCATGGCTTCGGCTCACTGTAACTTCCGCCTCCTGGGCTCCAGCAATCCTTTCACCCCAGCCTCCTGAGTAGCTGGGACCACAGGCATGTGCCACCACACTCAGCTAATTTTTTGTGTTTGTAGAGACAGGGTCTCTCCTTGTTGCATGGGCTGGTCTTGAACTCCTGGGCTCAAGTGATCCTCCTGCCTTGGCCTCTCAAAGTGCTGGGATTACAGGCATGAGCCACCATGCCCGGCCATTGTCTATTTTTCATTATGGGCATTTTAAATATATACAAAAGTAGATGGAAGAGTATAATGAACTCCATATAATATAATGAACCCCATGCATCCATCACCTGCTTTGATAATTATCAAAATTTTACCTACTTTATCAATCTTCCCATTTTTGTTTAGTTTTGCTGCAGCATTGAAAGCAAGATCTAGACACTAATAATTTTATCAGTAGACACTTCTATATATACCGCCAACTGATAACCCTTCTTTTAAATATGATTACCATGCCATTCTCAGGCCTAAAAAATACCATTTATATCATCTAGTATCTAATCCATACTCAGATTTTCTAATTATCTAAAGATTTTTCTTTTTGAGACAGTCTCACTCTGTTGCCCAGGCTGGAGTGCAGTGGCGCCATCTCAGCTCATTGCAACCTTCCACCTCCCGGGTTCAAGTGATTCTCCTGCCTCAGCCTCTGGAGTAGCTGGGTCTACAGGCCCACGCCACCAATCCCAGCTAATTTTTTTGTATTTTTAGTAGAGACGGGGTTTCACCATGTTGGCCAGGCTGGTCTCTAACTCCTGACCTGAGGTGATCCATCTGCCTCGGCCTCCCAAAGTGCTGGGATTACAGGCGTGGGCCACCACGCCTGGCCTATCTAAAGATATTATAAAGTTGGGTTGCTATGGAAAATTATAAGGCTTTTGACATTCATTAGCACATACAATATGTAGCAGATATATTGTATTGCTTATTTGGAATACCAGAATGAACAAGACATTTCTTAACTTTTTTTTTTTGAGATGGAGTGTTGCTCCGTTTTCTAGGTTGGAGTGCAGTAGCACGATCTTGGCTCACTGCAACCTCCACCTCCCAGGTTCAAGTGGTTCTCCTGTCTCAGCCTCCCGAGGAGCTGGGAATACAGGTGCCTGCTACCACACCTGGCTAATTTTTGTATTTTTAGTAGAGACGGGGGTTTCACCTTGTTGGTCAGGCTGGTCTCGAACTCCTGACCTCAGGTGATCTGCCCACCTTGGCCTCCCAAAGTGCTGGGATTACAGGCATAAGCCACCATGCCTGGCCCTCGTCTTCTTATAGTTTTTTCTCAGTATAGAAGTCAGAATGATCCTTTTAAAATATATCAGATTATGTCATTCTGTTTGAAAACCTACTAATTCCCATCTTACTCAGAGCAAAAGCCAAAGTCCTTGCAACGGCCTGTATGTTCTGATCCCCGCATCCACACCTCTATGTTTTCCTTTTCTATTTTCCTCTCCTTCTCACTCACTGGCTCCAGCTGACCAGGCCTTGCTGCTGTTTCTTGAGCACACCAGAACTCCTGCCTTATAGCAGCTTCACTTGCTGCTCTCTGTACCTGGAATGGTCTTATCATATGATCATTTCCTTACCTCCTTCGTATTTTGCTTGAACAATAACTTTTCAGTGAAGCTTTGCTCACCCACCTTATTTACTCCCTGACATCCCACTTTGTCTGTTTTACTTTTCTTCACAATACTGATTACCTTTGGAGATACACATGCAAAATAACCCCATGAAGTTGGACTCTTATATTACACCATATACAAAAATAAACTCAAAATGTATTAAATACTTAAATGTAAGGCCTGAAGCTGTAAAACTCCTAGAAGAAAACAGGAAAAAAGCTTCTTGACATTGGCCTTGGCAATGATTTCTTGGATATGACACCACAAGCACCAGCAACAAAAGAAAAAATAAGACAAAGGGGACTGTATCAAACTAAAAAGCTTCTGCACAAAAAAAGAAACAACCAACAACATGAAAAGGCAACTTACAGAATGGAAGAAAATATTTGCAAACCATATCTAATGAATGGTTAATATCTAAAATATATTAGAAACTCCTACAACTGAATGTCAAAAACCCCAAAATTCAAACAACCCAATTTTTAAAATAGGCAAAGGACCTAAATAGACATTTCTCCAAAGAAGACATACAAATGGCCAATGAGTATATGAAAAGGTGCTCAACATCACCAATTAATCAGGTGATTTGACTTCCAAATCAAAACCACAATGATATATCACCTCACACCTATTAGGATGACCATTATATATATATAAGAAAAGATAACAAGTACTAGTGAAGATGTGGATAAAATGGAACCCTGCACACTGTTGATGGGAATGTAAATTGGTGCACCTACTATGAAAACCAGTATGAAAGTTCCTGAAAAAATTTAAAATAGAACTACCATATGATCCTGCAATTCCACTTCTGGGTATATATTTAAAGTAAATAAAATCAGTATGTCAGAGAGGTTTCTGAACTCCCATGTTCACTGCAGCATTATTCACAATAGCCTAGACATGGCAACAACCTAAATGTTCATTGACAGATGAATGGATAAAGAAAATGTGGCATATACACACAACAGAATACTATTCAGTCATAAAAAGAAAATCCTGGCATTTGTGATA